>NC_132780.1:61169558-61472588 GCF_048418805.1 Vulpes vulpes
AATCCCCTAGACCAGCCTAATTCATCCATCCCTTCTGGAAATCCCCTAGACCAGCCTATAAAAAACCCAGCTGTAACCCACTTCAGGGTCCAAGTCCCTGCTCCTCTGTGTCGGGTATACTTGGACCCAAGCTTGAGCTTGTAAATAAACCCTCGTGTGTTTGCACCGGTGTTGGCTCCTCGGTGGTTTCTCAGATTCTCAATCTTGGGCACAACAATGTTATCTTCCAATCTTTATTTTTCCTTGCCTTTATTTCCTCATCCATTTTTTCATCTTGTTAAACTTTAACTGTGAAAGCATCCTTACTCATTTAAAAAATGTAGTAGGATCTCTAAAAGATATAAAAACAAAGAAGTAAATAAGGCCCCAGTAAATTTGCCTTATTGCTTTTCACTGCTTTGGACACGAGCAGCCATGTTGATTCTAAAATACAATTAGTGTTATGGCAGAGATTTTAGTTTCTAGTACTAATGGAAAATCATTGGAAGGTAAACTATTCTTTTCTTCCTTCCTTGTTTTTCCTTGAAAAGGGGAGTTTTCATTTTCCGGAATTCTGTTTCAATCCTTAAGACCTATAAGACCTTACTCACCAGTAGTGATTAAAATCTTAGTCTGCTTTTTTTTTTTTTTAAACCTCCTGATATTTTATTGTTGGTATTTATCACATCCTTCATTGATTTCTTTTTTACTTATTCCTGAGGGAATAAGTCCATCGAGAAGTCCATTAGGTAGTAACTAATGATCAAGGACTTTTTCCTTTTCATGTAAATCAAA
The DNA here is from genome assembly GCF_048418805.1 of Vulpes vulpes. Classification (NCBI taxonomy): domain Eukaryota; kingdom Metazoa; phylum Chordata; class Mammalia; order Carnivora; family Canidae; genus Vulpes; species Vulpes vulpes. The sequence continues at coordinate 61,170,333 of NC_132780.1, forward strand.
GAAAGTTTTATTCTCAATTTCAGTATCTTGAGTTTTCATTAACTTACATTAATGTACTCCAATTAGGCTCTCAGATTTTATTTTTAATGTCATGTCATAGAGACAGACAAAATGTGCCAAACTCATGATTATCTTGGCAAGGTCATTAATGCTTTTAATTTTCACATGTAGGATATACTTTCTTTTGTGACTAAAAGTCATGGTAGCTTTTGAGTTTTTTGAATCTGTGGATGTTCTTCTAGCACTATGCTTATTAATTCTATATAGTCAGAATAACCTATAGACTGTGTTCAGTCCTTTATTTCTACACAAATTCTTGATTTGAGCTTTTGTTTTTTTCTAATTTTTTTTAAAGATTTATTTATTTATTTATTCATGATAGAGAGAAAGGCAGAGACACAGGAGGAGGGAGAAGCAGGCTCCATGCCGGGAGCCTGATGTGGGACTCGATCCCGGGACTCCGGGATCACGCCCTGGGCCAAAGGCAGGTGCTAAACCCCTGAGCCACCCAGGGATCCCCTCTAATTCTACTTTAATCACCATTTCTAGAGCAACATTCTAAGATATTAATTAAGAAAAATAGATTCCAAATTATATTAAGAAATTAAACCACTACAGACTACAGGTATCTGTTAAGGTTTTGGAGCTCAAATGAAGGCTTTCATCTTCATGACTCTGTGCTATTATATCTCTGAGGACTGCATAGCAGTCATCTAAACATACATATTGTGTGTCATCATTTTCAGTGAAAAAATACATACTTGTGAATATCTTAGTGTTACACATTTATGAAAGGTATATCAGCGTGCAAAATTTACAGATAAGAATGATGTTAGTATTTTGAATAAAAATGCCTTAGGGTTTATTCTCTAAAATTTAAATGTAGAATGAAATGGTGTTGTATTACCTTCTAATAAATTGCAAAGAATGGGAGCACTGAGAAGGAAGTGGATTAAGTTAAGATTTTTAAAAGCAATAGCGGATGCTTCCTTTTGAGTAGGCTCAGTCATGAAAGTTATCTCTGATGTACTGTGCTCATTTTAGGGGTTGTCTTCTTGGTTGCCTGCTTATCAAGAACTGTAAATAAAAGGAAAAGATAAACTTTATTTATGCCAGAGATTCATTTGTCTTAAGCTATACTTTACAGTGAATCAGAAACACTAACATTCCAGTCAGTAGTATACACACTGTCTTATTTTTGTCCATAGTCCCTTTAATCTTTAAAAAAATATTTTCACATCCATTCTTCTATGTGATCCTCACCAACAGCTGTAAGATAGGTAAGGTGGTGTTATTACTCCCATTTTATAGGTAGCCAAACAACAAAAACAAAAACAAACAAGCAAACAAAAAAACGCACACACACAGAAATCCCCAAACCTGAGATCTTCAACTATGTCTAAGTCTCACTGGAAGACCATGAAAAGGTTCTAACAGAGAACCTAGGTGTCTGAATCATGACTTAACTTCATTTCAAAAAACAGGAAAGTTCTTGATTTTAGCTAGAGGAGTTTTCCTTGTTGGCTTTTCCATTTACTTTCTTTTAATAGGGTCTCCCTTGCCTTCAAATGGTCTTCCTTTGCCTCCATAAACACGCATTGCACTAAATCCCTCCTCCTCTAGGAGCACTGAGTCTACTAGGAATTACCTTCTGTTAGCAACAAAAAACTGACTAATAGCTTAAGCTTCTAAGGTTTCTTGTGATGCATTCTGCCCATAGGAGTCAGAGCATCTTCTCAGAAGGGGTTATGTTTAAGTTGGGACTAAATTGATAACAAATTTTTCATGCTGACAAAGGGATTGGGGAAGTCATTCCCATGTGTTCTGAATTGTGATGGAATCATATTAAGAAAAAAAATGAACAAACTGGAAGTGGTTCAGACTGATATGAAGCTCCATAAAGGCAGTGGAGATACAGATGCTTTCTGTCTTTCTGACCCAGAATTGTTAGTACGTAACTTCTGTTATGGTCTGAATTCTGTCCTCGCAAATTGATATGTTAAGCCTTATTTTCTCAGCACATGACTTATTTGGAGAAAGGGCCTTTAAAGAGGTCATTTAATTAAAATGAACCCATTAAGGTAGGCCCTAATCTGACTGGCATATTTATAAGAAGAAGAAATTTACATGCAAAAAGAAACACCAGAGATGTGCATGCACAGAGGAAAGACCATATGAGGTCAGAGCAAGAAGACAGTCCATTTCAAGACAAGAGTGAAGCCCTGAAGAAACCAAATTTACCCATACCTTGATCTTGCATTTTCAGCCTACAGAACTGTGAAAAAATTAACTTCTCTTGTTTAAGTTACTCAGTCTGTGGTATTTTGTGATGGCAACCCAAGCTGACTAATATGGCTTCTATATTTAAGGCCTCCTCTTAGTCCAATATGACTGCTGAAGCTCTAGCCATCAGTTTATTGTTTATAAAAGAAGATTGGAAGAATGAGGAAAATTGCTGACTGTCTATCCCCTTTTCCAATAATAGCCAGTCAGCCATTTGCCTCTCCTTGGCCAGAACTTAGACACATGGGAGTCATATATCTGCAAGGAAGGTTGGAAAATATGATTAATAACTAGGTACATTGCCTGTGACTATCTTGAGATTCTGTTTTTCTTTTAAATTGAGGTAAAATTGCTTTATAACATTATATAAGCTTCAGGTGTACAAAATTATAATTTGACATCTGTGCACACTGCAAAGTGAGTGGTAAGCTGACAACCATCTTGTCAGTTCAGAGGTTGTATCACTTCAGGCACAACTAGACCGGCCAAGTAACACGTAGGCCTAGGAGATATAATTGGTTGTGTATCATTCAAAGGAACATGTAGAAATGCTTACAAGTAGTTAACAAGTAGTTACAAGTCTCCAACGTGCAGAACAGATATTTTTCTGATTTCAGCAGATGGAACAGACCTCTGTGGAACCATACAAAGTAGAACCAAAAGTTTTTTTTTTTCTTTTTTAAAGATTTTGTGTATTTATTCATGAGAGACAGAGAGAGAGAGAGAGAGAAAGAGAGGCAGAGACACAGGCAGAGGGAGAAACAGGCTCCATGCAGTGAGCCTGATGTGGGACTTGATCCGGGGACTCTAGGATCACGCCCTGAGCTGGAAGGTAGATGCTTAACTGCTGAACCACCCAGGCGTCCCAGCACCAAAAGTTAAGTAACTCTGCTAACATGACCTCCTGGGCCTCCAATCAACAAGTTCCACCTTCTCAAGACTCCTACCTCACATTTTGCCTTTAAAAAACCTCACTTGTAAGCCATTGGAGAGTATGGGACTTCTGAGCTCCCTGTAATGCTGGGCGACACCACACCAATGAATAGCCTTTCTTTCTTCTCTGCATAAGCCCTGTGTCAGTTTTTATTGGCTTACTGCACATTGGCCAGAAAAATTTGTTTAGTTTGGTTACCATCACTACTACAATTTGAATTACCATTTATCACTATACTGTTGACCCCTTTGTCTGTTTGCCTATCCCTTTACCCCTCTTTTATTCTGTTAGTGACTAATTTGCCTCAGTATCTTGTGATTTTGTTTTCATTTTTTTTAAGATTCCACGAGTAAAATCCTGAAGCATTTATCTTTCTGTCTAACTTATTTTACTTAGCATAATACCATCAAGTTCCATCTGTGTTGTAGCAAATGGCAAAATTTCATTCTTATTTATGACTAAATAATATTCCATTATTTTGTGTGTGTGTGTGTGTGTGTGTGTGTGTGTGTATGTATAGTGTGTGTTTATTCATTCAGCTATCAATGGACATTAAAGTTGTTTCCTGTCTTAGCTATTGACATAATGTTGCAATGAATATAGGCATGCATATCTTTTCAAATCAATATTTTAACATTGTTTGGATGAATACCCAGATGTGAAATAACTGGATCATGTAGTTTTATTTTTAATTTTTTGAGGAAACTTTATACTGTTTTCCATAGTGGCTGCACCAATTTACATTCCCATCAGCAGTGCACAAGAGTTCTTTTTTCACCACATTCTTATCAAATCACTTGTTATTTCTTGTCTTATAACAGCCGTTGTAGTCAGTGTGAGGCAATATCTCATTGTGGTTTTGATTTGCATTTTCCTGATAACTAGTGATGTTGAACATCTTTTCATGTGCCTGTTGGCCAGCTGTGTTGTGTGTCTTCATTGGATAAAAGTCTATTCAGATCCTTTGTATATTTTTTAAATCAGGTTTTTGTTTGTTTTTTTGCTGTTGACTTGTATGAGTTCTTTATATATTTTGGATATTAATCTTTTTTGCTGTATGATTTGTAAAAGTATTCAAGTAGGTTGCCTTTTCATTTTGATGATGATTTCTTTCACTATGCAGAAGCTTTTTAGTTTGATGTAATCCTGTTTCTTTATTTTTGCTTTTGTTTCCCTTGCCTTTAGATTCAGATCCATAAAAATATCACTAAGATTGATGTTGCAGAGCTTAATACCTGTTTTCTTCTAAGAATTGCCTGGTTCAGGTCTTATCTTAAATCTATTTTTAGTGGTTTTTGTGAATGCTGTAAGATAGTGGTCTAGTTTCCTTGTTTTGCATGTGGCTATCTTGTTTTCCCAACACCATTTATTGAAAAGATTGTCTTTACTTCAATGTATATTCTTGGCTCCTTTTTCATAAGTTAATTGTCTGCTTATATGTGGGTTTAATTCTGAGGTTTCAGTTTTGTTACATTGATCTTTGTGACTTTTTTAGGCCAATATCATACTGTTTTGATTGTTATAGATTTTTGTATGGTTTGAAATCAGGGAATGTGACACTTCACTTTGTTGTTTCTCACATCCCTTTGTCTCTTAAGAACTTTTTGTGGTTCCTGTTGTTTCTCATATCCCTTTGTCTCTTCAGAACTTTTTGTGGTTCCATACAAATTTTAGAATTATTCTAGTTTTGTGAAAAATGCCATTGGAATTTTATTAGAGATCACATTTAATCTATACATTGCTTTGTATAGAATTGACATTTTAACAATATTAATTCTTCCAATCCATGAGAATAGAATATCTTTTCATTCACATCTTCATCTTCTTTTTTTCATCAGTGTCTTATAGTTTTCAATTTATAGGACTTTCACTTTCCTGACTAAATATTTTTCTAGGTATTATATTCTTTTGATGAAATTGTGAGATTGTTTCCTGAATTTATTTTTCTGATAGTTTATTAGTATATAGAAATGCCATAGATTTCTCTGTTGATTTCATATTGTTACTTTATCAAATTGATTTATTAGTTCTAAACTGTTATTTTTTTTTTTTTTTGAGACATCTTTAGGGTTTTCTCCTTGTAAAATCATGTCATCTGCTAATGGTGACAGTTTTACTTCTTTCTTTCTGATTTGGAGGTTTTGTATTTTTAAATTTATTTTTATTTTTTTCTTGCCTAATTCCTGTTTCTAGGACTTCCAGTATAATGTTGAATAAAAGCAAGATTGGGCATTCTTGTCTTGCTCCTGATCTAAGAGGAAAGGTTTTCAGCTTTACACCATCAAGTATGATGTTAGCTATTTGTCATATATGGCCTCTACATTCCCTCCATATCTACATTGTTGAGTTTTTATCATAAATGGATGTTGATTTTTGCTTTTACTGCATCCTTTTTTAAAAGTAGGGTCCAGGACACCTAGATGGCTCAGCGGTTGAGGGTCTGCCTTTGGCTCAGGGTGTGGTCCTGGAATCCCGGGATTGAGTCCCACATCTAGCTCCCTGCATGGAGCCTGCTTCTCCCTCTGCCTGTGTCTCTGCCTCTCTCTGTGTCTCTCATGAATAAATAAATAAAATCTAAACAAACAAAAAAAAAAGGAGGGTCCATGCCCTGTGGGGAGCCCAGGGTAGGGCATGAACTCACAACCTTGAGATCAAGACCTGAGCTGAGATCGAGAGTTGGGTGCTTAATCAACTGAGCCACCCAGGCCCTTTTTCTTCATCTTTTGAAATGATTATATGATTTTATCCTTCATTTTGTTATTTCACTGTATCATGTTGTGATGGTGGATGTTGAACCATCCTTACATCCTTGCAATAAATTCCACTTGATCATGGTGTATGATTCTTTCAATAGGTTCTTGAATTTATTTTGCTAATATTTTGTTGAGATTTTTTTTTTTTGCATCATGTTCATCAGTGATACTGCCTGTAATTATATTTTTCTGTGATGTCTTTCTTTGGTTTTGGTATCAGGTTAATATTGGGACTCGTAAATTGAGTTTGGAAGTGTTCTTTACTCTCCAATTTTTTGGAAGATCTTGAGAGAATATGTATTAATCTTGTTTGAATGTTTGGTAGAATTCACCCATGAAGCCATCTGGTTCTGGACTTTTGTTTGCTGGGAACTCTTTTTTTTTTTTTTTTTTTTAAGATTCATTTATTTATTTGAAGAGAGAGATCATGTGACCAGGGGGAGGGACAGGAGGGGAAAGAGAGAGAAGCAGATCCTTTATGAGTGTGGAGCCTGACATGGGTTTTGATCTCATGAGCCTGAGATCATAACTTGAGCTGAAATCAAGAGTCAGATGCTTAACTGACTGAGCCACACAGGCACCCCTGTTGGGAGGTTTTTGAGTCGAGACTCAATCTCCTTACTAATAATTGGCCCACTGAAATTTTTTCTTCTTGATTCAGTCTTAGAAGATTGTACATTTATAGGAATTTATCCATTTCTGCCAGGTTGTCCATTTTGTTGATTTATAATTGTTCATAGTAGTCACTTATGATCCTTTTGATTTTTGTGGCATCAGTTGTAACTTCTTTTTCATATATGAATTTGTTTACTAGAGCCCTTTTTCTTTTTTTCCTGGTTACTCTACATAAACTTTTATCAATTTTGCTTATCTTTTCAAAGAACCAGCTCTTAGTTTCATTGGCATTTTCAATTTTTAAGTCTGTGTTTCATTTGTTTCTGCTCTGAATCTTATTATTCCTTCTTTCTACTGACTTTCAGCTTTGTTCTTCTTTTTCCAGCTCCTTTAGGTATAAGGTAAGATTTTTTATTTTTTTATTTGAGATTTCTCTTGTTTCTTGAGGTAGAACATTGCTATGATTTTTGCAACATCCCGTTTTTGCAACATCCCAAAGATTTTAGTATAGCACAGTTCTGTTTTCATTTGTCTTTAGGTATTTTTCAAATTTCTTATTTGATTTTTTTGATGGCCCATAGTTTGTTTAGTAGCATTTTATTTAATTTTCATATAATATTTGTAATTTTTCCAGTTTTCTTCTAATTTCTAGTTTTACATCATTGGGGTCAGATAAATGTAATATGATTTCAATCTTCTTTAATTCATTAAGACTCTTTTGTGTCCTAATGTGTTCTGTCCTGGAGAATATTCCATGTGTGCTTGGCCTAATGTGTCACTTAAGGTCAAGGTTTCCTTATTAATTTTCTGTTTCAATGATTTATCCATTGATGTAAATGAAGTGTTAAAGTCCCCTGCTATCATTGTATTGCTATTAATTTCTCCCTTTAAGTCCATTAATATTTGCTTTATATATCTTAGTGCTGCTGTGTTGGGTGCATCCATAATTATAAATGTTATGTCTTCTAGTTGGATTGACTCCTTTACCATTATATAGTGCCCTTCTTTGTTATTACAACCTTTGTTTTATTTTGTCTGCTAGGAATATAAGCTACACCAGCTTTCTCTTTATTTCCATTTACATGGAGTATCTTTCTCCATCCCTTTATTTTCAGTCTGTGTGTGTCCTTATTTTTGAAGTGAGTCTCCTGTAGGCAGCATATGATAGGTCTTCTTTTTTTATCCATTCAGCCATGATTTTTAAAAAATATTTTATTTATTTATTAATGAGAGACAGAGAGGCAGAGACAGGGAGACGCAGGCTCCCTGTGGGGAACCCTTTAAGAGACTTGATCCCGGACCCTAGGATCATGCCCTGTGCTGAAGGCAGATAATCAACCACGGCCATCCAGGCATCCCAGCCCCTCTATCTTTTGATTAGGGGTTTTAGGGTTTGATTAGGGGTTTCAGTTGCATATACATTCAAAGTAATTATTGATAGGTATGTACTTATTGCCATTGTGTTAACTGTTCTGTGAATTTTTTCATAGTTCCTTTTGTTCCTTTTGTTCCTTTTGTTCCTTTTTCTGTTTCTTTGTGGTTTGATGGCTTTCTTTAGTGTTATATTTAGATTCTTCTCTCATTTTCTTTGTGTGTGTGTGTGTGTGTGTGTGTGTGTGTGTGTGTTTGCCCTAAGTCTTTGCTACGGTTGCTGTGAGGCTTACATATAACTTTCCATGTATATGTCTGTTATGACAACTTAAAGTTGAACAAATTCCAACGTTTTACATCCCTCCAGACATTTTTTAATTTTTGATGTCACATTTTATGACTTTTTATTTTATTTTTTCCTTAACCAATTATAGTAATTTTAGTTAATTTTACTATTTTAGTCTTTTAACCTTCATACTTTATAACTGATTGATTTTCTACCTTTACTATATATTTACCTTTTTTTAGAGAGAGAGAGTACATGAGTCAAGTGGAGGGGGCAGAGGGGAAAACAGAATCTTAAGCAGGCTCTACACCCAGCACAAAGCCAGATGCAGGGCTCGAATTCATGACCTGAGTTAAAATCAAGAGTTGGACACTTAACCAATTGAACCACCCAGGCACCCCTATATTTGCCTTTCTAATAAGAATTTTACTTTCATATATTCATATGCTTTCTTGTTACTGGTACCATTTATTTTCCATTTAGAGAAATCCTTTTAACACTTCTTACAATGCTGGTTTAGTGATGAACTCCTTCAGCTTTTGCTTATCTGGAAAACTCTTAATTTCTGCTATAATTCTGAGTTATAACCCTGCCAGGTAGATAATTCTTGGTTGGATACTTTTTTTCTTTTCAGCACTTTGAGTATGGTTTTCCACTTTTTTCTGGCTTGCAAAGTTTCTGCTGAAACATCTGCTGATAGCCTTAAGAGGTTTCCCTTATATGTAATGAGTGGTTTTTCTTTTGCTGCTTTTAAGATCCTCTATCTTTAACTTTTACCAGTTTAATTATAATCTGTATAAATGTGGATTTCTTTGGGTTGATCTTCTTTTGGGAGCTCTCTGGAATTCCTTAACTTGTATGTCTGTTTTCTTCCCCAGATTAATGAAGTTTTCAGTCATTATTTCTTCAGATACATTTTCTGGTCCTCTCTGTCTCTTCTCCAGCTGGGATTCCTATAATGTGAATGTTATTTCACTTGATGTTATCCTAAATGTCTCTTAAGTTATCTTCATTATTATTATTATTTTTAAATTTATGCTCTGTTTGGGTGAGTTCTGCTTTCTCTTCTAGCTTGATGATACAGTGTGGAGGGTAGAGGACTGGTATGTGACCCATCTGGGACACATCACTGCACTATGGCATGGGGTTGGGCCCATAATTCCTTTGATCTTAAAGAATGCAACAAGAAAATATGTTGGTTAAAAACTATTAAGTTTAATTCAGAAGACATACTTTGTAGCAAAATGTCAGTAGAAAGTATAGGCTATGAGGAGAAGCTAAGGGTTTTTCTCTTTAGTTTGGCAATTAGATTTTAAGATTCAGTTGCATATTTAGTAAATCAAGAATAACACCATAAAATTAGACTCTCTGAAGTACAGTTGCTTTGATTTTGATATAATTCTCTAACATGCTAAAACTTTTGTTTAATTTATCCTGGATTTCCCTTTATTGAAGTAACACAACAGAGCTATATGTATAAGACTATAGATTATAGCTGCAACCATATAATCTAGGATATTACAATATTATTAGATACATGTCTTAAAAAAGCTTTATTGTTCTAAAATTGTTTTCTTTTGGTGATGTTGGCTGATGGGTGGTGTGAATTCCACACGCAGAAAAAGGAAATTGTAACATCAACCAACCAACAGAAAAAAGAAATGAAGAGTGTCTGCTTTCTCTAAGTATGGGCAAAGAGTGGGAGGTTTTTTGTTTTTGTTTTTTGTTTTTGGCTTTCTTTCTAGAGTTTATCTTTCAGTAAATCTGCATGATAGTTTAAGCCAGTGATTTTCAAAGTGGGTTTCTGAATTAACATAACCTGGAGAATTGATAAAAATGTGGGTGATCAGGCTTCACCTCAGTGTCAAAAACTTAGGAATAGGAGGTTTATTAGTCTTCTACATCTTTTTATCCATCCAGTCAGGTGATTTTTGTGAATGATAAAATTTGAGAGCACAGGTGTCTTACACTGATTTGGCTAGCAAATGTGGCCTTAGAGGCTTTAATCAAGTCAAACTTTGCATCTTTTTCTTGCATTTAATTATTTTATTTGCTTTTATAAATCAGAAACATTTTGAAAAGTAGTGTTGCTAGTACTGAAGCTTTGGATTTGTTACAAATTTTATTTTAATTTGTTTAAAATGCACTACTATACACAACTTTAGAAGAAAGTCATATATTGTTTTCCTCTTAAAGATTTTATTCATTTTAAGGTGAGCAATGTGAATTAGACTCTGATTAAAACCTTCAGGAAATTAACAGAATTTAGACATTTTAATCATATCAGGCCTATTATGTTTTTCTTCTTAATCTATTGTATTATCTCTATTAATTGTATTTTAATATATCCATTAACTATTATTTCAAAGTAGAAAGGTTTATCTATGTAGTTAAGGTGTCAGGTCAACAAGAAAAATTAAAGAATGCCAAAAGGAATATGATTAACCATATTGAAAATACTGATAAATATTTCGAGTTTTTCTGTAAAAGTGAGCAGAGATGAGGAGCTGTAGCTAGATGGGGATGTGGAATCAACTGTTTTTATTTGCTTATTTTGTTTATTTTAGATGACAAAAGTAATATTTGTGGATAAGAATAATATACTTGAAAAATAAATAATTAAAATCATGGGGATAATAGTGGAACATTGCCAGAGTGATGTAATGTTATCCGTTTTGCAAAAGGGGATGGCAAAGGGGTCGTGAAGTCAATCCTCTCCTTACTCACACTCTCTAAAATAAATAACTAGATCTTTAAAAAATATGTTTTTACAAAAATGTAATTAAGTGAGCTAGCACACACTAGAGAGATTGGCTACAGATAGGACAAATGATTCGTCTAGTAAGAGAGAGAGGTTAGTGTAAACAGAGTTCTTAGATTGATATGAAGTGGTTAGTCCTTAGAAGGGCTTTTCCTGTTGCTTGTGTGTTTCAGTAAAACTGGAAACAAGTCATTTTCTGGGATGAGAATTGAAAGAAGGCATGTGGGATGTTTGAGAAGACAAGATAGAAAATGCTGGTAAAATCATTACTGCACTGGGGCCCACCTGAGGTTTATGGTAATAAATTTAAAGACACCCTGGCTGCATGGCACAAGCATCATGGAGTAAACAATCAGCTGTATTTAACCAGAATTGAGATTTAGTTTTGCACAATAAAAGCTTTTAAAGTATATGCAAGGGATTTTAATAAAGAAACATGGAATCTAATCTTGATAATGAGTGAAATGAGGAAATAAGAGTGATGGAAGCTTGTATAACCAATTTATTGTAGGTCACAGAGGGAGATTTTAAAAAGTAATTAGAATTGTAGTACTAAAGGGACCTAGAAGGAGACAGAAAGTGGGGTGTTTGAACCTAAGATTAAGGAAGGGTACAGATATTGTTAATGGCAATTTCTAGAATATAATTTGGGAATAAGATGACTAGCTGCAGTATTTATATTTGCTTACTTTCTTGATGTTACTTATTTATATCAAAAATCGTAATTTTGTGCTCCAGATTTTACCTTAAATGTTATTATTATTTTTTATCAAGAAGAAAAATACTAATTTCAAGTAACACAACAGATTGAAACAATTGCTTCTGTCCTAGAGCCATTTTCAGAATCAGTCCAAGAACTAATTTTCATATAATCTTGTACTTCTATTGTTTCGCCAGCTGTTTGCACTCAGAGAGTAAATGAAATGCCAAAGATGTTTACATAATGAAACCTGAATTACTGAGTTCTACTTCCCAAGAGTTGAGTGATGTTAATTATAAATGAGACTATTAAATTTTTTTCTGGAATTGCATCCTAAGGCTGGGCCTTTCTTTACTAATATGCATTATTGCTTCAAATTAAAGTAGTTATTTATTTCTAGAAATCGTATCTAAATTATTGTCTTTTGATGTTTTGCCACTTAGTAGTCTATCACACCAAGATTAAAGACAATATTAAAAATTTTGTTTTGGGGCTTTGGGTGGCTCAGTCTGTTAAGCCTCCGACTCTTGATTTCAGCTCAGGTCATGATCTCAGGGTCATGATGTTAAACCTCTCCTTACACTCTCTAAAATAAGTAAATAAATCTTTGAAAAAATATGTTTTTACAAAAATGTAATTAAGTATAACTTTGAAAATATTGCAGAGTTTTACTTAATAATTACTCACATAAGGTTGCATAATCCTTATTTTCCAGATGGGCGAGTGAAATTAGTTAAAGTACTTAGAATCCAGAGTTTGGAGGACATTAAGTTCTCCTGAGACTTGATTTAGGGATATGATAATTCAACATAGGGTCCACCCACTGATTTCCTCAAATGTCAAAGAAATGTTTTGAATGGATTTAGGCTATAAAAGCATTTAGACTAATGTGTAAATTAGATTTCATTCTTGTATTTCTTTCAAACAGTAAAATAATAAGATGATGTTACAATTTAATCTCGATAATAATTCAAATAAGATAGTTACTTAACTAAGTGTGTAGTGAGCATCCTGGGTGATTTAATTTTACTAGGCCAAGAGTATCAAACATGAAAATCAAGAACTACATTCTACCAATCCTTTCTTTGTCTCTAGCAGAAAGAATTTATCTGTTGTTGAATCTAGACTTGGAGTCAGAGTCAATCTCAAGATCAGTCTCAAGACATTACAGACAGCCAATACTAGTAGATAAATATTTACACACTAGGAAAAAACTATTTTATAATTTATATTGTGTTTTTAATTTTTAAAATAAAAATTTTAAATTTTAAATTTATGTTTCAAATTAATCATTTGAAAGAATTAATACTTCCAAATATTTCTTTTATAACTGAAGAGTAGTGTGAGTACTAAAAAATTCTTGGGTAAATAAAAATCTCTGGGTTTTTTTTTTAAAGATTTTATTTATTTATTGATGAGAGACACCGAGAGAGAGAGAGAGAGAGAGAGGGAGAGAGAGAGAGAGAAGGAGGCAGACACACAGGCAGAGGGAGAAGCAGGCCTCCTACAAGGAGCCCATTGTGGGGCTCCATCCCAGATCCTGGGATCACGCCCTAGGCAGATGGCAGACGCTCAACTGCTAAGCCACCCAGGCGTCCCAAACATAAATCTGTGTTTAACTTAGATAGGAAGTATTGCTATGTGTTAGATGTGAACTATGGGAAAAACATAGGATATATCGTGTTAAATACATTTGACCATCAAAAACATGAGTTTGAACTGTGTGATTCTACTTATACATGGATTTTTTTAATAAATACAGTATAATACTCTAAATGTATTTTCTTTATGATTTTCTTGATGACATTTTCTTTTCTCTTGATTTTTTTGTTTGTTTTTTTTTTTAAAGATTTTATTTGAGAGAGAGAGAGAGTATGAGTAGGGGGGAGAGGCAAAGGGAGAGGGACAAACAAACTCCCCACTGATCAGGGAGCCCAACATGGGGTTCCGTCCCAGGACCCTGGAATCATGACCTGAGCCAAAGGGAGATGCCTAACCAACTGAGCCACCCAGGCACAGCTCTCTTGCTTGATTTACTATTAGAATACACTATATAATACATATAACATGCAAAACGTGTTAATTGACGATGTTATTGGTAAGGCTTCTGGTCAGCAGTTGGCTATTAATGGTTAAGTTCTGGGGGGGTCATATGTTATGTTAGATTTTTGATTGCATGGTGTGGTCAGTGCTCCTAACTCCTGAATTGTTCAAAGTTCAACTATATAGGATCTTTTCTCAGGAGGCCGTTTTTAGAGGATGTTGGGTGGGTACAGGTTTGGACAGACATGAGACAGATCACAATTACTGTGTGTGGTCATTTTTATGAAGAAGTTATAGCATGCTATAAGAGTAAGACAGAAAAATTCAATTTATGTGGGTGGAGTGCAAGCTCTCAATGTAGAAATAACATTAAAATGGAGAACTTTATGGTGAATGGCTATTAATCATTGCAAGATGCTAGTGCCTTTGTGTTTATGTATATGTAGTTGGGGCTCACAGGGGTAGATGAGAAGAATATTCTTTCTTAGAGCCTAAGAAAGAAATATGCTTGGCATGCTTTTGGAATAGAGGCAAGGCCATTGTGTCAAGAAACTCCTAAGTAAAGCAGAAGTCTGTGCAAGAATGTTATGTTCCATTTATAAAACAAACTAAAATGATTCATGATTTGTATCATTGATGGAAGATACTAAAAGATGCTCCATTTAATCTTCATGTTGTTTAAGTGGTATAGGTTGAAGATAGATTGTAGTCCTTTGAATGGTATGAGGTAGGCAGGTCAAGATGGCTTATAGAAACAACTCTTCTGAAAATCTTTTCTTTGCAGATGATTACCTAGGAATTCTGCATAAGGACAAGAAACACTTTTTTCCTTTCCTTTTCTTTTCTTTCCTTTCTTTTTCTTTTCTTTTCTTTTCGTTTCTTTTTCTTTTCTTTTCTTTTCTTTTCTTTCTTTTCTTTTCTTTTTTCTTTTTTTCTTTTCTTTTCTTTTCTTTTCTTTTTTTCCTTCCTCTGTCTCCCTCCCTCTCCTTTCTTTCTTTCTTTCTTTCTTTCTTTCTTTCTTTCTCTCTCTCTCTCTCTCTCTCTCTCTCTCTCTCTCTCTCTCATTGTCTTAAAGTTTTAATTTAAATTCCAGCTAGTTAACATGCAGTGTAATATTGGTTTCAGGAGGACAATATAGTAATTCAGTAATTCCATACAATACCTGGTACTCATCATGGCAAGCGCACTTGTTAATCCTCATCATCTATTTCACAGATCTCCGCAGCTACATCCCCTCTAGTAATCATCAGTTTGTTTTCTGTAGCCTGTTTCTTCATTTGCACGTTTCTCTTTTTTCCCCCTTTGCTTGTTTTATTTTTTAAATTTCATGTATGAGTGAAATCATATGGTATTTACCTTTCTCTGACTTATTTCGCTTTGCATTATCCTTTCCAGATACATCCATGTCATTGCAAATGGCAAGATTTCATTCTTTTTTATGGCATAATAATATTCCATTTTGTGTGTGTGTGTGTGTGTGTGTGTGTGTGTGTGATACACACACACACACACATATACACCACAACTTCTCTATCCACTTATTAGTCTATGGACACTTGGGCTTTTTCCATAATTTGGCTTGTGTAGATACTGTTACTATAAATAGTATAGTTCATGTATCCCTTGAATTAATAGTTTTGTATTCTTTGGGTAACTACCTAATAGTTCAATTGCTGGATTACAGGATAATTCTATTTTTAACTTTTTGAGAACCTCCATACTATTTTCCAGAGTGGCTTCACCAGTTTGCATTGTCACCAACAATGGAATAGGGTTCCTCCTCTCCACATCCTTGCCAACACCTGTTTCCTGTGTTGTTGATTTTACTCATTCTGACAAGGTGTGGGGTGATATCTCATTGTAGTTTTGATTTGCATTTCCCAGATGATGAGTGATGTTGAGCATCTTTTCATGTGTGTTTGCCATCTATCTGCCTTCATTGGAGAACTATCTGTTCATGTATTCTGCCTGTTTTTAGTTGGATTATTTGTGTTTTGTGCATTGAGTTTTATATTCTTTCAGTATTTTGGATACTAACCCTTTATCAGCTATGTCATTTGCAAATATCTTTTCCTATTCTGTAGGTTGCCTTATAGTTTTGTTGATTGTTTCCTTTGCTGTGCAGAAGCCTTTTAATTTGATGAATTCCCAATAGTTTATTTTTGCTTTTGTTCTGTTGTCCCAGGAGAAATATCTTGAAAGAAGTCACCATGATAGATTTCATAGAGGTTACTTCCTGTGTTCCTTTCTGGGATTTTTATGGTTTCAGGTCTCTCATTTAGGTCTTTCATCCATTTTGAATTTATTTGTATCTATGGTCTAAGAAAATGATCGTTTCATTATTTTGCATGTTGCTGTCCAGTTTCCCCAACACAATTTGTTGAAGAGACTCTTACCCACTGAATATTCTTTTATGCCTGTCAAAGATTAATTGATTATATAGTTGTGAGTTCATTTCTGGGTTTTCTGTTATTTTGTTTTGTTTTGTTTTGTTCGGTTCTGTTTTTTAAGTAGGCTCCACACCAAGCCAGGAGTACCACGCAGGGCTTAAACTCATGATCCTGAGATCAAGACCAGAACTGAAATCAAGAGTTGGACACTTAGGCACCCCTGGGTTTCTGTTTTGTTTCATTGATCTGTGTGTCTGTTCTTGGGCTGGTAGCATACTGTTTTGATCACTACAACTTTGTAATACAACCTGAAGTCTAGCATTATAATGCCTCCGGCTTTACTTTTCTTTTTCAAGTTGCTTTGGCTATTTGGGATCTTTTGTGGTTCCATAAAAATTTTAGAATTATTCTAGTTCTGTGAAAAATACTGGTGGTATTTTGATAAGGATTGTATTAGGTGTGTAGATTGCTTTGGGCAGACATTTTAAGAATAGTTGTTCTTCCAATCCATGAGCATGGAATGTCTTTCCATTTTTTTGTGTTAGCTTCAATTTCTTTTATCAGTATTTTATAGTTTTCAGGGTATGGGTCTTTTATCACTTTGGTTAGGTTTATTCCTAGGTATCTTACGGTTTTTGATATGAGTATAAATGGAATCAATTACTTAATTTCTATTGCTTCATTATTGATGTATCAATATACAACAAAGTTGTGTTTGTTGATCTTGTATCCTGTGACCTTACTGAATTTGTGTGTCAGTTCTAGTGTTTTGTTTATGTTTTTGTGGAGTCTTTCAGGTTGTCTATATAGTCTCATGTCATCTACAAATAGTGGAAGTTTTACTTTCTTAATGTTGTCTCTACCTAGTTTACGTATTAGGAAAATGCTGGCTTCATAGAATGAATTTGGAAGTTTTCCTTTCTTTTCTACTTTTTAGAATAGTTTGAGAAGAATAGGCATTAGGTGTTCTTTAAATATTTGGTAGAATTCTCCTATGAAGCCATCTCGCCCTGGACTTTTATTTGTAGGGAGTTTTTTTGATTACTGATTCAATCTTTGCTGGTTATCAGTCTGTTAAAATATTCTGTTTTCTGACTGTTTCAGTGTTGGTGGTTTATATGTTTGTAGGAATTTATCCATTTTTTTTTCAGGTTGTCCAATTTGTTAGCATATAGTTTATCATATCTTCTTATAATTGTTTGTATTTCTGTGGTAGTGGCTTTTTCCTTTCTCATTTGTGATTTTATTTATTTGGGTCCTTTCCCTTTTCTTTTTAATACATCTGAATAGAGGTTTATCAATTTCGTTAATTTTTTCAAAGAATCAGTTCCTAGTTTTCTTGATATGGTCTATTTTTTGTTTCTAAATCATTTATTTCTGCTTTAATCTTTATTATTTCCTTCCTTCTGCTGTCCTTAGTCTTCATTTGCTGTTCTTTTTCTAGCTCCTTTAGGGATAAAGTTAGTTTTTTTATTTGAGATTGTTCTTGTTTCTTATGCTAGGCCTCTAGTGCTACATACTTCCCTCTTAGGATCACTTTTGCTACATCTGAAAGATTTTGGACCATTGTGTTTTCATTTTCATTTGTTTCCATGTATTTTTAA
Source organism: Vulpes vulpes (assembly GCF_048418805.1). NCBI lineage: Eukaryota > Metazoa > Chordata > Mammalia > Carnivora > Canidae > Vulpes > Vulpes vulpes. The sequence goes on from NC_132780.1 coordinate 61,188,073, forward strand.
AAATTTCTTCTTTGATTTCCTGGTGACTCATTCATTCTTAGTAGCATGTTGTTTAACTTCTATGTATTTGTGGTCTTTGCATTTTTATTCTTGTGATTGACTCCTAGTTTTAAAAGCATTGTAGTCAAAAAAGGTGCATGGTATGATTTCAGTCTTTTGTTATTTGTTGAGACCTGATTTTTGACCTAATTTGCGATCTTTCTGGAGAATGTCCCATGTACACTTGAAAAGAATATGCATTCTGCTGTTTTAGGATGGAATGTTCTAAATATATCTGTTAGGTCCATCTGTTCCAGAATGTGATTCAAAGCTACTATTTCTTTTTTTATTTTCTGCTTAGATTATCTGTCCATTGCTGTAAGTAGAGTGTTAAAGTCCCTACTGTTACTGCTTTTTATCAATTAACTCCTTAATGTTTGTTATTAATTGTTTTTTATATTGGGGTGTTCCCATGTTTGATGTATAAATATTTACAATTACATCTTCTTGTTGGATTATCCTTTTATTTTGATTTGGTGCTCTTCTTTATCTCTTGTTACAATCTTTGTTTTATAGTCTAGTTTGTCTCATTGAATATCGCTACTCTGGCTCTTTTTCTGACAGCATGTGCATGATCCAAGTTTTTCTGTCCCTTCACTTTCAATCTGTAGATACCTTAAAGTCTAAAATGAATCTCTTGTAGGCAATATAGATAAGTCTTGTTTTTTTATTCATTCTCACACCCCCTATGGTTTTTAACCTGAGCATTTAACCCATTTAAGTTCAAAGTAATTATTGATAGACATATATTCTGCCATTTTGTTACTTGTTTTGTCATTGTTACTGGCGATTTCTCTGATCCTTTCTTGTCTTTGTCACTTTTGATCTCTCTTTTATACTCAGAGAGTCCCCATTCATATTTCTTGTAGGGTTGGTTTAGTGGTCACAGACTAAACATTTACATTAAGAAGGTAAAACTTTCACTATTTGTAGTTTTCATTTGGGATAAATTCTTATGTCCTTTAGTTTTTGTTTAACTGATAAACTCTTTATCTGTTATATTCTGAATGATAATCTTGCTGGATAGAGTATTATTGTCTGTAGATTTTTCCCATTCATTACTTTGACTATATCATGCCACTCTCTTGTGGCTTGCCAGGTTTCTGTTGAGAAATCTCCAGCTAGCTCTATGGGTCCTCTTTGTAAGTTAAAGACTTCTATTGTCTTGCTGCTTGTAAAACTTTTTGTTTATCTTTTGTATTTTGTAAATTTAATTATAGTATGTCTTGGTATTGGGCTACTCTTTTTTTTTTTTTTTTTTTTAGATTTTATTTATTCGTGAGAGACACAGAGAGAGAGGCAGAGGCATAGGCAGAGGCATAGGGAGAAGCAGACTCCCTGTGGGGATCCTGATGCGAGACACCATCCCAGGACCGGGATCATGCCCTGAGCCAAAGGCAGATGCTCAGACACTGAGCCATCCAGATGCCCTGGCCTGCTCTTTTTGATTTTGATGGGATTTCTCTTTGCCTTCTGGATCCATATGTCTACTTCCTTCCCTAAATTATGGAAGTTTTCAGCTGTTATTTCTTCAAATATATTGCCCCCTTCTCTCTCTTTTTCTTCTTCTAAGACTCCTATAATATGAATATTATTATAACTGATGCAGTCACTGAGGTCCCTAAGTCTATTCTCATGTTGCACAGTTCTTCTTTTGTCTCTTTTGCTCAGCTTCATTATTTTCCATTATTTTGTCTAAGTCACTAATTCATTCCTCTGCTTATTCTAGCCTGTTGTTCATTGCATCAAGCCCATTTCCAATCTCCCTTATTGTGTCCTTCATCTCTGATTCTTTTTTATCTCTTTTATCTCTGTGATAAAGGTCTCACTGGTGTCTTATATTCTTTTCTCAAGCCCAGTAAGTATCCATATGATTGTTCTTTAAATTCTCCACTGACATATCACTTATATCTGTTTGGTTTAGGTCTCTGGCTGTGGCCTTATCTTGTTCTTTCATTTGGGATAAATTCTATGTCCTCACGTTTTGTCTAAGTCTCTGACTCCTCTGTTTTAGAAAAGCTAACTATATCTCTTGTTCCTAAAAGTAGTAGCCTTATGAAGAAGAAGTCATGTAGTGCCGAGGGCCTGGCACTTCGGGGCATGTTTCTGTTATGTGCTGTATATGCTCTCCTACTGTGTTTTGGCTACTCTGTCCCTCAGACCATTCGTCTGCAGAGGCTCTCCTTGCCGGCTGTGGGCAGTGTTTTGCCCCTGGTCTGAATGTCAGGAGTTTTAATGAGGTTTGCTCTGGTCTATTTGTGAAATGAGACTTGACACTGCTTCCACCAGAATTGAGGCCCTGCAGAACTGTGGTTGGGAGACGTGATGTGAGCAGGGGTTTGTGCTGGTCTTCTAGGAAAGGGTCCCACTGCACTGGGACTAAGGCAGAATTGACTGAGAGGGGCAGTCTTGCAAGATCTCAGTTGGGTGGAGGTTGATGTAAGTTAGGCAACCAGTGTCAGCACTGTACTGCTTCCCTCAAGTGTTAGTTCTGTGTTTTTTTCAGAGGTGCAGAGGCAGGAGATGGCATTGGCCAGTTCCTTTGTTCACAGAGAGGTGTCTGAATACTGCCTCTCAGGAATGCACTCTGAAAAAAGTGAATAATCTCTGCTCTGTGTGCCCTAGGTGTTCTTTATTTATTTTTTATTTTTTATTTTTCCTAGGTGTTCTTTAGATTGCTATTTCCACAGTCTGTCCCCAGATTGTTTGCCTGCCTTCTCTGGAGGAGCAGTGCAATACCTTCAGGGCTCTGTCCTAACTAAGCCTGCTGAATTTTAAAACTCCAGTCTTGGGGTCCCTGGGTGGCTCAGTGGTTGAGCATCTGCGTTTGGCTCAGGTCGTGATCCTGGAGTCCTGGGATAGAGTCTCACATCAGGCTTCCTGCAGGGAGCCTGCCTCTCCCTCTGCCTGTGTCTCTGCCTCTCTGTGTGTTTCATGAAAAAATAAATAAAATCAAAATAAATATATAATAAAACTCCAGTCTTTAAGCCCTGCTGGTTATAAGAAACCATGAAATTAAGCCCCTCTCATTTCCTAAACCAATGGCTTTGGGGAAGTGTTCTTGTGTGTTCCTGTCCCTCTAGCCCTCTCCCCTCTGATCTATTTCTCTCCTAAACAAATCTCTGTACTTCCTACCTTCTTTGATATAGCTAGCTAGCCTCTTCCTCTCTCTTTAGTTTCTGGGATATTTAGGATGATTTGATAATTATGTAGTTGTGTTTGTGGGATGAAATGAGTCTAGGGTTCTCCTACTCTGCTGCCATCTTCCCAAGCTCTCAAGAAACATTTTCTTACAGTTTTTTTTTTTAATTTTAAATTCAATTAATTAACATTTAGTGTATTATGAGTATCAGCGGTAGAGTTCAGTGATTCATCAGTTGCATATAACATGCACTTCTCATTATTATCAAATGCCCTCCTCAATGCCCATCACCCAGTTACTGCATCTAGCAACAGACAGTTGCTAGAGTTTCCTATGGTTTGTGTCTCTCTGATTTCATCTTATTTTATTTTTCCCTCCCTTCCACTATGATTCTCTGTTTTCCAAGCAACATTTTTTTTTTTTTAAAGGAGGATCTGTGGAAAATTTTATGGTTTCCAAAGTCTGGGATTCATATCAAGAATAGACTGGAATCAGGGATTCAAGTTCTGTGTAGATCCCACAAATCACTCTTTATCTTTCTTGCATTTCTATATTGAGTCTTAAGTCTATCTCTACTGTATTTTCTTTTTCTTAGTGAACATTCTTTGAGTAAGATCTCATCTCAACCCAGAAAACATATTGTTTCATTTTGTATGTAAAGTCACACATTTTAAAAATGACATAATTATACAAGAGTAAAATTTACATTTAAAATGTTCATAAGGAACTAAAGTAGGGAAGGCATATTTATTCAAAGCAGTCATGTAAAATTCAGAAATTCAAAAGCTTATCAGTAATAACCATTTGGTTGGTATTTAAATATGTTCAAATGTGGAAACATAAGTTAAAATAGATTCCAGGCACTTGTTTAAATCACAAATTTAAGAATTTTCATTGTCAAAATTATAATTTCAATAAGTTGAATGTTTTTGTCTTTTTCTTTGCGAAAGGGATCTAGTTCTCAACATATAATAATTAGAATGAGAAGGTTGATATTAACTATGGCCACGCTGATCTCTCGAAATCCTCGCTATGTATCTTTAGTAAACTAATTTTTTTTTGTCTTTATGATGATGCTAAATTTATCAGCTGATTTCTAGGTTCTAGCCTATTATTAACTGAACTCATAAGTAAAAATAGAAGTCCTTAGATGGACATGCTTCTTACTTATTTTCCCAAAGAAATTCAAATCTGCCTACAAAAAGAAAACAGTGAGAGGAATCTGTATTTGAAAGGCAAATAGAACATGGAAAAAAAATTGGAGAAACTGGAACATGTTAAATATTCTGGTTCAAAACCAGCAGAACCAGTAAAAAATAAGAGAGATGATGCAGAAAAGAAAGGAATAATTGATAAGCGTGTAGTCTTAGGGAAGGTAGGAGAGAATGATATCCATTGACACATGTGAGATTGGCCTCTGTAGGGGAATGGACCTATCTCCTTTGTGTCAGGGGAAGAAAGGTAATAAGGATCAAGATGTTACATAACCCATATTTTTATTTCTCAGAGGTAGAGATGACATTTGCTTGCTTTTCTTAATTAAAAATTATCATTCAGGTTTATCTTCATATTAATGCATAGAACTTTGATACTTTAACAATATTAGCAGATCTAATTACTCAGCAGGGAAAAAAAATAGAAGTTCTGTGGAAGATAGTTGCTATAGTTATCTTCATGTAGCTGTAGACCTAGAAAAGGATTCAAGTGGACAAAACTTTACACAATTAAAATTTATCTTTTACAATAGAACTTTACTAGAAGTGTCCAAATGCTTGATATCTGACACATTTTCTTTCACATAATACAAAGAATACTTGTACCTTACATTCTTCCTAAGCTTCCTGTTACTATTTAAATTTTATTTTTTTTTACCATTTACTATTTAAAGTTTATTAAATTTTATACTAAATGGAGTATCAACTTAATCTTGAATCAAGACATGATTTGGATGACTCATATTTATACCTCTTTACTTATTTCATGCAACTTATTTTTCTACGTATTTCTCTACTTATTTCAGCCCTACCCCACAGAATTGCCTTATTAGAATTTTCTAATGTTTGGTAAGACTGATATACAGCACAACACTTCTCTTTTCTTTTTGTAAATTCAGTGAACGTATGCAAACTATTTTCTTATTTCTGTTACAGGAATTAGGACTCTCCTTCCCTGATTGTTACTGATAAATAACTTGATGATTATACTTTTCACTTTTCCTAATAAGAGTTTTAGAATTTAGTTTTGAACTTAATTCATAAAGATTTTCTGAACCAGTCATTCCTTCAAGCTTTAATTTTTAGTTTTCTGTTGATTTGTGTTGTTTCCAGTTTCATGTTACTTAGGCCAGCACAGATACTTTCTGGAAGGGGATAGGTCATCAGTAAACTAATTAATTTTGAACAACAGCTGATGATTACCTTATAAATCTGTTTTATTGAACGGATATCTTATTATTACTGGCATAAGATATTAAATTCAAGTTAAATATTATCAGTAACATGTTGAATAGTAATACCATATTAGCAAATTGTGACTGGGAATTATAAATATGACTTCAAAGTCTAAGGTGTATTTTGAAAAACTAATAAATTGCTACAATAGTTTCAAAACAATCTGCTAGAGTAATATGATCAAAGAAGTCATTGTACTTGTGCAATGATTTATGTCACCTTGAATTATCTGGAGAGAGGACATTGAAACCTTGCTCATTTTAGCAACCTTTGTTTTGCAGCCTGACAAGCAGGGTATTTAATATTCTGTTACAGTACATACAACAAAAGCTTACTTAGTTGATATATTTTCAGTTTAGAACCTTCTTTTGATTTAGTATTAAAAAATTATTCTGAATATAGATTAGGCCATATCAAAGATAGTATTAGTTTATTTCTGGACTCTCTTCTTATAATGGCTACATGTTCTGATATTACCAAAGTGCCAGATTCTCACTACTTCTCTACCATCTATTGATCCCTTATTGATTCATATTGATGAAAGTGTGTCATGGAGAGTTCATGCAAAAGTGATATGTATCTCATTTTTCTTAATCTATTAATAGGATGATAAATGTTAATTTTTGAAGGTGGGTTAGAAAGAAAAGCAAGTTATTACTAATAACTTGGTGAAAAATTGTTCTAATCAGCACATTGACCCAGGTGATTGTGTTTAGCAGAAGTGGTTTTAAAAAGATATTGAGGAGTGCCTGGCTGGTTCAGTCAGTACAGCATGTGATTTTGGGTGTCTGAGTTGTAAATTTAAGCTCTACATTGGGTGTAGTCATTACTCTAAAAAATCTTAAAAAGATAAATAAAGCATGAAGCAACATTTGTTATGTACAATAAGTTGTAGAGTAAAAGCTTAATTCAAAAACTTAGACTTTATAGTCAGTAAAAGGCAGTATATATTTTATGTAATGATTGAAGATTAAAAGCTAGCTAATATCAAAACTCATTGTAAATGATAAAAAATTGAATTTTCTCTTATCTTCTGCTAATTTCCTAAGTTGCAGTTACTAAATAAATGATTACCATAAGCTACTTTAAAAACATAGTGATATATGAAGTAATGGTTTTATTTTATAACTGTATTTGAATATTAATGAGGTCCCATTTTATATACATGGAAAGCAAACCCCAAAATTAATTTCTATGCATTTTGATTAACATTTGATTAAGTGGTAAATAAATAATTAGACTTTGGGATTTAAACTAAAATACATGCTTATCGTATAAATTAACAGGCTAGCGTGTCTGTGTCTAATCTATGTAAACACTGGTTTAGCTGGCCAGTTAGCTTAGTTACTTAGAAGTGTTATCAATGACTAGTTAATGAATCCAAAACTCTAGACTTGACTCGTAACCATAAACTACTTTTAATTTTGGATATGCTGTAAAATATCTACTGGTAAGTAGTAATAGTGAGTCATTACTAGTTCCACTAGAAAATCAAATTAAATCAGATACTATTACTTTTCTTAAAAGGTATGTATTGAATGCTTCCTGCATGCGGGTGCTTTGTATATACTATGTTATTTAATACTCACACCAACTTTAAGTCTCATTTGCAGATTGGGAAACTAGAACTTAAAGATGTTAAGTAGCTTTCCAAGGTCACATGACTAATAAAAAATGATGCTTGGACTGGAATTTTGGTTATCTGATTCCTTAGGACATAATCTTTCTTTATATTATACCACTTTTCTTTTTTGTATATAAGGGAAAAAGCTGTTGTTATGTTGTTTGTGAGAGAAAATTTACCAGATTCCTTCATGATGTCTTAATCACAAGCATGAACATATTTATTTAAAAGATTTTATTTGTTTGAGAGAGAGCATGAACAACGAGGAGAGGGAGAGGAGGAGAAGTGGACTCCCTGCTGAGCAAGGAGCCCAATGTGGGTGGGGCTCAATCCCAGAACCCTAGGATTATGACCTGAGCCAAAGGCAGTGGAATAACTGACTAAGCCACCCAGGTTCCTGCATGAACATATTTTAAAATTTTCTCACGTGAATCACTTTTCCATTAGGAATCATTAGACATTTTGCACACCTTTGCACCATAAAATCATAAGTTTTCATTTTGATTTCAATTTTCTTTTTTAATAGGTGAACATTTGTGGATGGAATACTGAACCAGTTTTGCAAATCACTTTTTGCTTTTTTTTTTTTTGTATAGAGTATGTGGTAAAATAAGAAACAATAGCATTCAAAATTCTATTTTTATATATCTCAGACCTCTGATTTGAGACTAAGATTAATTAGCCTTTTTACCTATTCTCTTTATTACCCTCCTGAGTACTAGCAATTGGCTTCTACGTATTTGGAGGGAGGGGGTAATTTTCCACATATGAACATCAGGCATGTTAGTTACACTGAGAGAGCATGAAGTCACAGTAATATTTGGTTTAGATATGAGATCTAAAGCATAATCTGTGCCAAAGACAAATTATAAATTTTTACATGTCATGGACTCTGAGGTCACTTAGAAGTAGTCAAAAGAGTAAGTTTAAAATCCTGGGACCCAAGTCTGAACCGATACCAAAAGAACGGATAGTCCCCTGTATATTCTCAGACCATAATGCCTTGAAATTAGAACTAAATCACAACAAGAAGTTTGGAAGGACCTCAAACACGTGGAGGTTAAGGACCATCCTGCTAAAAGATGAAAGGGTCAACCAGGAAATTAAGGAAGAATTAAAAAGATTCATGGAAACTAATGAGAATGAAGATACAACCGTTCAAAATCTTTAGGATACAGCAAAAGCAGTCCTGAGGAGGAAATACATCGCAATACAAGCATCCATTCAAAAACTGGAAAGAACTCAAATACAAAAGCTCACCTTACACATAAAGGAGCTAGAGAAAAAACAGCAAACGGACCCCACCCCTAGCAGAAGAAGAGAGTTAATTAAAATTCGAGCAGAACTCAATGAAATCGAGACCAGAAGAACTGTGGAACAGATCAACAGAACCAGGAGTTGGTTCTTTGAAAGAATTAATAAGATAGGGGATCCCTGGGTGGTGCAGTGGTTCGGCGCTTGCCTTTGGCCCAGGGCGCGATCCTGGAGACCCGGGATCGAATCCCACATCAGGCTCCCGGTGCATGGAGCCTGCTTCTCCCTCTGCCTATGTCTCTGCCTCTCTCTCTCTCTCTCTGTGACTATCATAAATAAATAAAAATTAAAAAAAAATCCTATAAAAAAAAAGAATAAGATAGATAAACCATTAGCCAACATTATTAAAAAGAAGAGAGAGAAGACTCAAATTAATAAAATCATGAATGAGAGAGGAGAGATCACTACCAACACCAAGGAAATACAAATGATTTTAAAAGCATATTATGAACAGCTATACGCCACTAAATTAGGAAATCTAGAAGAAATGGACGCATTCCTGGAAAGCCACAAACTACCAAAACTGGAGCAGGAAGAAATAGAAAACCTAAACAGGCCAATAACCAGGGTGGAAATTGAGGCAGTCATCAAAAACGTCCCAAGACACAAGAGTCCAGGGCCAGATGACTTCCCAGGGGAATTCTATCAAACGTTTAAAGAAGAAATCATACCTATTCTACTAAAGCTGTTTGGAAAGATAGAAAGAGATGGAGTACTTCCAAATTCATTCTATGAGGCCCGCATCACCTTAATTCCGAAACCAGACAAAGTCCCCACCAAAAAGGAGAATTACAGACCAATATCCCTGATGAACATGGATGCAAAAATTCTGAACAAGATACTAGCCAATAGGATCCAAGAGTACATTAAGAAAATTACTCACCGTGACCAAGTAGGATTTATTCCCGGGACACAAGGCTGGTTCAACACTCATAAAACAATCAATGTGATTCATCATATCAGCAAGAGAAAAACCAGGAACCATATGATCCTCTCATTAGATGCAGAGAAAGCATTTGTCAAAATATAGCATCCATTCCTTATCAAAACACTTCGGAGTGTTGGGATAGAGGGAACCTTCCTCGACATCTTAAAAGCCATCTACAAAAAGCCCACAGCAAGTATCATTCTCAATGGGGAAGCACTAGGAGCCTTTCCCCTAAGATCAGGAACAAGACAGGCATGTCCACTCTCACCACTGCTATTCAACATAGTACTGGAAGTCCTAGCCTCAGCAATCAGACAACAAAAAGACATTAAAGGCATTCAAATTGGCAAAGAAGTCGTCAAACTCTCCCTCTTCGCCGATTACATGATACTCTGCATAGAAAACCCAAAAGCCTCCACTGCAAGATTGCTAGAACTCGTACAGCAATTTGGTAGCGTGGCAGGATACAAAATCAATGCCCAGAAATCAATGGCATTTCTATAACTAACAATGAGACTGAAGAAAGAGAAATTAAGGAGTCACTCCCATTTACAATTGCACCCAAAAGCGTAAGATACCTAGGAATAAACCTAACCAAAGAGGTAAAGGATCTCTACCCTAAAAACTATAGAACACTTCTGAAAGAAATTGAGGAAGACACAAAGAGATGGAAAAATAATCCATGCTCATGGATTGGAAGAATTCATATTGTGAAAATGTCAATGTTACCCAGGGCAATTTACACGTTTAATGCAATCCATATCAAAATACCATGGACTTTCTTCAGAGAGTTGGAACAAATTATTTTAAGATTTGTGTGGAATCAGAAAAGACCCTGAATAGCCAGGGGAATTTTAAAAAAGAAAACCATAGCTGGGGGCATCACAATGCCAGATTTCAGGTTGTACTACAAAGCTGTGGTCATCAAGACAGTGTGGTACTTGCACAAAAACAGACACATAGATCAATGGAACAGAATAGAGAACCCAGAAGTGGACCCTGAAATGTATGGTCATCTAATATTCGATAAAGGAGGAAAGACTATCCATTGGAAGAAAGACAGTCTCTTCAATAAATGGTGTGGGAAAATTGGACATCTACATGCAGAAGAATGAAACTAGACCACTCTCTTTTTCCATACACAAAGATAAACTCAAAATGGATGAGAGATCTAAATGTGAGACAAGATTCCATCAAAATCCTAGAGGAGAACACAGGCAACACCCTTTTTGAACTCGGCCACAGTAGCTTCTTGCAAGATACATCCACAAAGGCAAAAGAAAGAAAAGCAAAAATGAACTATTGGGACTTCATCAAGATAAGAAGCTTTTGCACAGCAAAGGATACAGTCAACAAAACTCAAAGACAACCTACAGAATGGGAGAAGATATTTGCAAATGACATATCAGATAAAGGGCTAGTTTCCTAAATCTATAAAGAACTTATTAAACTCAACACCAAAGAAACAAACAATCCAATCATGAAACGGGCAAAAGGCATGAAGAGAAATCTCAAAGAGGAAAACATGGACATGGCCAACAAGCACATGAGAAAATGCTCTGCATCACTTGCCATCAGGGAAATACAAATCAAAACCACAATGAGATACCACCTCACACCAGTGACAATGGGGAAAATTAACAAGGCAGGAAACCACAAATGTTGGAGAGGATGTGGAGAAAGGGGAACCCTCTTACACTGTTGGTGGGAATGTGAACTGGTGCAGCCACTCTGGAAAACTGTGTGGAGGTTCCTCAAAGAGGTAAAAATAGACCTTCCCTACGATCCAGCAATTGCACTGTTGGGGATTTACCCCAAAGATTCAGATGCAATGAAACACCGGGACACCTGCACCCCGATGTTTCTAGCAGCAATTTCCACAGTAGCCAAACTGTGGAAGGAGCCTCAGTGTCCATTGAAAGATGAATGGATAAAGAAGATGTGGTGTATGTATACAATGGAATATTACTCAGCCATTAGAAATGACAAAGACCCACCATTTGCTTCAATGTGGGTGGAACTGGAGGGTATTATGCTGAGTGAAGTAAGTCAATTGGAGAAGGACAAACAGTGTATGTCCTCATTCATTTGGGGAATATAAATAATAGTGAAAGGGAATATAAGGGAAGGGAGAAGAAATGTGTGGGAAATATCAGGAAGGGAGACAGAACATAAAGACTCCTAACTCTGGGAAACGAAGTGGGGTGGTGGAAGGGGAGGAGGGCAGGGGGTGGGGGTGAATGGGTGACGGGCACTGAGGGGGAATGAGCACTGGGTGTTATTCTGTATGTTGGTAAATTGAACACCAATAAAAATTAATTTATAAAAAAAAAAAATCCTGGGACCCAAGAGTCTACCATAGAATAAAACAAATGCAAGACAGAGAGATGACAATCTTAACCCCATGATTATTTGAGTATAAAAATTTTACAAATATTCACCAGTAGCTAATCATGTGACTAAGCCTATTGAACTGCTCTGAAACAACAATTTTTAATAGGGAAATAATTTTAAGATTGAATTTTAATCAAGATATTATAGAATGTTTTTTGAGGAAAGTATTTGGTATTCATATCATATTTAATTAATTCAATCACTAAATGAACTGAACTTTTTATAGTAAATTTGTTTTTATTTTTGAGAATTTATTTTATTTTTTATTTTTTTAAAGATTTTATTTATTTATTCATGAGAATACACAGAGAGAGAGAGAGAGAGAGAGGCAGAGACACAGGCAGAGGGAGAAGCAGGCCCCATGCAGGGAGCCCAATATGGGATTCGATCCCGGGTCTCTAGGATCACGGCCTTGGCCGAAGGCGGCGCTAAACCGCTGAGCCACCGGGGCTGCCTTTATTTTTGAGATTTTAAAGATTAAAACACACATATACATACACACACATGGGGGGACATGGGTCCACTAAGCATTAATAATTAAAATATTCTGTTTATATCTTTATATATTTGCAGGTAAACTATAGTTAATTTAAAAAATGAAAATGAATTCCATGTATATATCCCTTGAAAATTCTCATTGTGTCTCTAATTTTGGAGTGCAGCATAGTGTATAATTTTTGAGAATACTTATTAAAAATGAAAATATCTATAGTTGTGTGTAACTGTCGTGACTTTGGTTTCCAGCAGAATGTACTAAAAAGTGTAGCAAAGACTTTATTTAACAAAATAAAACCTTATACCACATTCACTGCTTTGATTTATCACCATTATTTTTGACTTGGAATATCCCTCCCTTGACATGCTATTTTATGCCTTGTGATTCAGAGTGCCCTTTTATAGCATGTTGCAGTACTTCAGAAAGGAGACAGCCTCAATTTCTAACATTGCCATAAATCAGGGAGACTGTAGCTGTGGCAATACTTGCAAGGTTACCCAACCCTAGAAGTCTCAGATTCCTTTTTCTGTTATCACTGAAGATGGATGCTGTTACATTTCTGTTCGTAAGGGCTTAGGTATAACAGTGGCTTGTAAGTCATTTTCTTAAGTGAAAGAGAAATTTTGCCTGGACTGTTTGTACTGTAGTCTTAGATATAATCACTGCCCTCACTTGTTCTAGTTCTTCTTTCCCTTGCACACACACATTACTTTCTACAACTGAAATTCTCCCCTCTTCTTAGACACCTATTTTGTTTTCTCTACCTTTCATTCTTTTAAACTAGTATTAATTATTTTTTCTTACAGTAGGCTGATAGTAATTTACAAAAAAATACAAAAATTCCAATGGTGACATTTCAGCATCCTGGCAGGAACCAAAGGCGTAATTTTTGGCTATGAGCTTCTCATTCCCCTTATACCACACCAGATCAGAGATTGTATAAATCTTTAAGCTTATCTTGCTATAGTCTATCTCAAGAGAGGACTATTCAGGTATTCTTGCCAATTTTCTCATTCTTCAATATTATAGGCATTTGTGTGTATTTCTTTTTTTTTTTTGATATATGTATTGAATATACTATGTATAGTATTTACTATTTACATTTACTTCTTTTCATTCTTTTTTTCTAGTAATTAGACTATCGCTGCTGTATATAATTTCTTCCTTGTTTTTTTCTAAGAAAAGAGTATGAGTGACATACTTGCCCTGATGTATGAACACTACAGCAGAGTAATCCTCCGTTTACAGGACAGTTGGCCTGTGTCAAGCAAAACACCCAAATAAATAAAAAGGATGTATCATAAAATTTTCATGCTAGCATTAATGGGAAAGTAAGCAAGAAATAGTCTTATTAAATAACAGGTATTTCCTTTCAGTAAGCAGTAAAATTTTTAAAATAGTGTAACTATTCTATATGAAACCATGATGGTAGATACATGTCATTATAAAATGTACAATACCAAGAATGAACCCTGATGTCTGTAGTCTTTGTGTGATGATTATGTATCACTATAGGTTAATCAATTATGAGAAATGTACCATTCAGGTAGAGGATATTGATAATGGGGATGAGGGGACAGTGCATGTGTAGGTGTGGGAGCATATGGAAAATCTCTGTACCTTCTTCTCCATTTTGCTTATGACCCTAAAAGTACTCTAAAAATTAGTCTACTGAAAACTAAAATAAGTACTGACTTACAAAAGCATATATTGATGAATTGCATTAGCCCATTATAAGAAGACAAGAAAATTAACCAAAAAAGGAATATGTGAAAAAAATATAAAGAACTCTAATCTGCTATTGCATGTTCAATTTATGCCAGATATTATGCTGAGGAATTTAGATGACTTATGTACTTAAAATTCTCTCAGGGACTTTGTAAGAAGTTATTATTACCCATTGCATGGATGAAGAAACTGTGGTTAGGGATACTTAGTAATACACACAAGGTCACACAACAGGGAGGAGGAAGGCCCAGGATTTAAATCCTAAGGCTGCTTGACTGCAGTGCCTAATCATTCACACACTGAGCCATGTATTCACACTGTATATATTTTATTTTTATACTGGAACTTGGGGATAAATGCCTGTCAATAATAGGAAAGAATTGAAAGTAGATGGGTAGCAGAATAGCTTCACATTTTGGTGCATGTGTACGTATTACTTGAATAGGGTGGATCATATATTTTTAATATGATTTTAGAAAGGAAGCAACAGTGAATTCATAGAAAAAATACATTTCAAGAATAGGAATTTTTTCCCCTAAATTTATTAAAGTCATAGTCCACTAGTTACTTATTTACTACCAAAACAGAAACAAAACTAATTCATCAAAGAGGGTTATGATGCATCTTGCTCTTAAGTCAAGGTTAAACTAAATCTTAGTTTTTTTGTCTTTCTTTTTTCTCTTCTCTTCTCTTCCCCGTTCCCCTCTTCCTTTTTCTTTTTGTTCCTCTCTCTTTCTAGTCCTTCAGAGAAGTCTATCACTTGAGTAAATGACCAGGAAAAAAAAAAAAAAGCTGAAGGAAAATAATGATATATGGGCCACCTAAAGGTTAGGTTTAGAAAGGATGACTCATTATGTACCTAATAATCTCATTAATGATAGGATCAGGATAACCTATAAATTTGTTTATTCTATCAGTCATTCTAGATTTTGATAGAGACTAAATACTAGATGAGTAACTAAAAGATTTTTTTTTTTTTTACTAGCTTTTACAAACCTCGGAGTAGTTTTGTAGTGCTTTATACTATGGTTTATTTAGTTGGCTTTCATAATACATGCATTGACATTTTTCTCATGCAGATGTTCATTTACTTAGTAGACATATTCATAGTTATTATGAAGACTATTTTAGGAGCTTATGATAGATCATCACTTAACATTTCAACAACCCTGAATAATTGGTGTTAAAATCTTATTTCATGGTTAAGAATGAGACAAATAATTATGGTAGCATAAGGCCATGAAAATGACAGCCAGGATTCAAACCAAATATGTCTGTCTCCACAGCCCATTTCTTCTCACTATAATATCCTGCTTCCTAATATTCAGAAATATCCAGCTGCTTTATCACTTTTTAGACCCATTAAATATCTTTTAAAGTCTGAGACTTTACCTGAAAGAAAAAATTGTAGTTTTGGCATATGTTGTGCAATGTATGCCATGTTGCATACTGTTGACCTAAAAAGTAAGTTAAACCTCGTGGTGATTAAATACATCTCAAGAGAACAATAGAAGCAGCCTAGGACCTAAAGTTAGTTTGGTTTCATTCTTTTATAAGGAGAACTTAGATCAAGTGTGATGTAGTTTCATCAGAATGAAAATAACCTGAGCATTCTGGAATGCATGATAATAGAAGGGAATGTTGAAAGACCTGTCAGCTTCTTTTAGTGAAACAGTAACAATAATGAAGCAGTGCATAGAGGCTTCACACCTCTCAGCAAAGATAAACAGAAGCCACACAGTGTTCTTAAAAAATGTGAATGGAAGGAGCAATATAGGGTCTACATCTCTTTCCTATTTAAAAACAGTAAAACTATTTTCAGTAAAACTATTCAAGACTATGTCACCCACCATTACAGTTATTCAAGTTGATTTGAGATATAATAGTTATAGCTCTCCGATTGAACAAACTATTTTCAGTAAAACTATTCAAGACTGTGTCACCCACCATTACAGTTATTCAAGTTGATTTGAGATATAATAGTATAGCTCTCCGATTGAACATGCTCTTCTTACATTAGGGATGATTTAGGAAAAACTGGATCATCCCATAAAAAATTAAAGATACCCTAAAGCATTACAGTTCTTTAGATGAAATCTGTGTTATAAATGAGTATGAATTAAACAACAAATCCTGTGCATTATATAATTCAGCCATATAAGCCAAGGTTTTTTTTCAATATACTATAGGTTGGATGGGATAGTATAAGAGAGAGCTTTCTCACTTAGTTTTATTTCTTAACCTAATTCCCTTTTTAGCACAATGATTTAGAAGCCATTATACCATCAGAATTACTTTCCAAATTTTATTTATTCAGATCTACTAAATGAGAATGTATATGGATCCATTCTGAGAAGCCCTCAGATGATATGCACTTGTGATTTGATCCAAAAAGGAAAATTGTTAATTTCCTTACACAAACATACTATATGTATACACACACACACACACACACACAGTGTGTCTATATATTACTGTATGTCATCTGTCTGTATGCTCTCTAGAATATAAATACTGTAAAGGAAAACAATTCATTTTCTACCCCCTGTGCCTAGAACCCAGTGCCTAGTTCCTAAGCATCCTTTCAGAACATATTTATCAAATGAATAATAATTCTCAAAGAGGAGTTGTGTGTGGGGGGAAATCACTTCAGTGATTCAGCGGTAAGATTGTCCATGGTTAAGGAAACAGGTCATAAGCACAACCTTAGTAGATGTTATTGTGAGTCTTCAAACTCTGGGGATGAAGCAAGGGTAATTGAGAAGGCTAAATTATAAAGCTATTCTTGTTAATGATGGGGTAGTGGGCGAAAGGGGGTGAGGGAATTAGTAAGAGGTTGAGGTTTAATAGACTATCAGTGACTCTTTTTTTTCTAAAACTAGTTTTATCAGTCCTTCCTTATAAGTCCTGCTAGTGTGTCTGATCATCTTTTTTTATTTTTCTTTTTAATTTTGCAAAGTGACTGAGTCCCAGGCTTTTGCTACAAATTTACCATAGTTAGGATTGCCCAGAATATTAACTATTGTTTTGGTCATATATGACATTATATATAAAAATAAATTACTTCTATATACTTTGTTTACTAATGTATATATGTATTTTTTATATTTATTTTTTACCAATGATATTTTAAACACCTAAAGGAGTGCCTAACAAACTCAATAGATATTTCATTTAAGGATTAAAATTATACAACACACATTTTTATGGAGATTTTAATTAGTCAGAGGTTCTTCAATTTATATTTTATGGACTATTGTGTAGTCTTCTAAGTTCTCATTGGGCTCTTTTAACAACTGCAGGTAGATAATGCGGTTATTATCCTACCTATTTTTACAGAACAGGAAACTAAAGGCTAGGAAGGTCAACTTTCTCTGTTTATTTCACAAATTTGTCAGTTTAGGATTGTAAAGACTTTAAATATGGTTTAAATTTTCTGCATTTCACGGGATCCCTGGGTGGCGCAGCGGTTTGGCGCCTGCCTTTGGCCCAGGGTGCGATCCTGGAGACCCGGGATCGAATCCCACATCGGGCTCCCGGTGCATGGAGCCTGCTTCTCCCTCTGCCTGTGTCTCTGCCTCTCTCTCTCTCTGTGACTATCATAAATAAAAATTAAAAAAAAAATTTCTGCATTTCTAACAAACTGGCTTATGCTTAATTCTTTTAATGATGAAGAAAGTCCTTCCTCTTAAAGCACTTCCATCCATCCTCTTATAACTCCTCACGGCTTCCTGCTTTTATGTCTTTGGAGTCTTCTTCTATATGACAGGATTTCAGCATTTGGAAAAAAAAGTTGCAGTATTATACCTTTTGAAAATACACTTGTCCTGAGGTAAATGCTCTGGTTTCTTTAGCCATTCTTCATGAGACATGGTTTTGAAACAGTTTAACCACTTCTTCACTTGCTTGCACATTATGCTTCAGTTAGCTTAGTCCCTTCAATAATTGTACTGACTTAGCGTAAGTTCTGAGTCCCAATTAAGTTCCACACAATTTATCTATACTATTTCATTTACTTTTAGCCATAACTCAGTTAAATTGTTAAATTGTTTTAGTGAAGAGTTGGTTGTAGGAACAAAAATCCATCTAAATTAGCTTAAGGAAATGAAGAGGACAAAAAAAAGGGGGGTTTTCATGGCATAGATCCTCTGAAATTCCACAGGAACTTCTGAAAACTGTTAAGTTCTCTGGGCATAGAGTTACATGGTGCATTATTACAAAGTCAAAGGAGCAAAAGTGACCTAAGGAGAGGTTGATAAAGGGGGCTGATAGAATTTATACACAGATAGCTGTCACATTTGTTTCATAAACTCTCAAGGTTTTCTGGACAATTGAAATTGTTTTCTTTGATACAACTAGTTGACCTACTCACTGATATAATATCCTAAGTGACCATTTATTAATTGGTTTATCGTGAAAATAAACAAATGAGATTTACTGTTCCCTTATTGCCTGCATTTTTTCACTCCTTCTTCATTCTTTCAACATGCCCCACACCAGTAGACCCCTATCAATTTCACTGAGGTGGAAGGTCTCTGAATTTTATTTGGATTTATTTCCTATCCTCTGACATGCAGATGTCTTACCAATAAGTCTAGAGTAGTTGCTATTTCTTGATGCCTAGGGTTGAAGAACTTAATTGTAATGATGGACCCTAAAGCAAAGAGATCACTCCTGAATTCTTGACCTGTGAAAACTATGAAATAATACATGTTTTAAGCCACTAACTTTTGGGGTTAATTTCCTATGAAACACAGATAACTTATACAACTTATATACTCTTTTCTTTTTCTTTCTTTTTAAGTTTTTATTTTAATTACACTTCATTAATATGCAGTTATATTAGTTTCAGGTGTATAATACAGTAATTCATCAGTTTCATACATCACTGTGTGTTTATCACAAATGCATTCCTTAATTCCCATCACCTATTTAGCTAATTCCCTTATCCACTTCCCCTCTGGTAACCATCAGATTGTTCTCTATAATGAAGAATCTGTTTCTTGCTGTCTCTCTATTTTTATTCCCTTTGCTTGTTTGGTATGTATGTATGTATGTATTTATTTATTTATTCATTCATTCATTTATACTGGGCATGGAGCACAACACAGCGCTTGACCTCCTGACCCTGAGATCAAGACCTGAGCTGAGATCAAGAATTGGATGCTAAACCAATTGAGCCATGCTAAGCCACCCAGGTGCTCCTCTATCTTTTAGATAAAGTTATATAAAGAATCTGATTGACCCAGTTCACTCTATGGACTAGCTTTCTACCTCAGGGCAGTCAGTGATGAGTGAAAAATGTGGTATATGGGAAAGATGACTACTTACTTAATATGCCAAACTAGAGCACTTTTGAGAATAAAAGCTAGCATACTTACTAATTAATAAGCATAAACAGAACTCTTCTTGGGCACATTGAAGGGCTCACCTTATTTATATAACAATTACTTTCTGGGTGTATGGAAAGGGCTGACTAAGCTAGACAGTGAAGTGAAAATGCCAGGTAGGTTGCTTAACCTGTTGGATTCATAGACAGTATTTTTCCATTATATAACTGGAAAGCAGGCTCACTCAAGTTGTCTTTTAAGTGGCAATTGATCATGTTAAAAATGGTGGATCTGGAATTTAAACCCAGATTTTTCATTCTAGAGCTTGTGTATGCTTTCTACTTTGTTGTTGCATCTCTGTAGAACCTAGTGTATTGCTGGAATGTAGTCAGAAAGTCAGAGTTTAATTATCATCACTTTTTTCTAGATTATTCTAGAAACATTGTTATTCAGTGGTTGACAGCTTTTGCTACACATTAGAATCAGCTGTGGAACTTTAAAAATATCAATGCCTCTTTTCAAAGCTGTCAGAATCTTTTGTGGTGGGCTTTAGGTATTAGTATTTTTATTTTTATTTATTTATTTATTTATTTTTTTTTTTAAATTTTTATTTATTTATGATAGTCACAGAGAGAGAAAGAGAGAGAGGCAGAGACATAAGCAGGCTCCATGCACCGGGAGCCCGATGTGGGATTCGATCCCGGGTCTCCAGGATCGCGCCCTGGGCCAAAGGCAGGCGCCAAACCGCTGTGCCACCCAGGGATCCCCGTATTAGTATTTTTAAATCAAGGTCAGATTTTTTTATACAACTTCTTTGATTTCCAAGAAAGGGGTCTGGAAATCTGTATTTTATGTAAGTGCCTCAATTAATTCCTATCAGGCAAGTTTGGGATTTCTTGATCTAATCCATCATCAAAAAAAAAAAAAAAAAGGCCTTTTATGTTTATAATTATAATGCTTCATTCCTTTCTTTTTTTTTTTTTTTTTTTTTTTTTTTTTGCTTCATTCCTTTCTTAAAACACCTATAATCACTTAGGTCTGGCATTTCTATTTTAGCAGTACCTTCTGATGCCCAGGAAAAAAATGTCTTTCTGAAAAACCATTTCTGAAAATTTATAAATGGGTATAGCTGGCCAGTGATTCTACTAATGTGAACAACTGTTTGACATTAGGAATAAGAGATGGAAATCTAATGTTTTCTCAGATATTGCAAAAGTATCAGATGTTAATACGTCTACTGCCTTGATGCTTTTTTTGTGTGCTAGGGAGACTCAAGCATAGTCTTGTTCAATCGTCTATCTTTTCATTGAAGAGAAGAGAGGGAACTTCTTATTTTAGCCTTACGCAGCTCTTTTTTATCCAGAGAGAAATAAAATACTTTTTAAAAAAGTATACTGCTTTTTCTATGAAAATGGCTACAACCATAGTCTCTTGAATTTTACCTCAGAGTAGATATATTTCTGCAGCAGTTGAAAATAGGCATAGGCATATGATTTAAGACAGGAGGTGAAAAATAAATTGTTCAATTAAAACTACAGTGGGAACTTTGGGAGAAAGTAATTACCTGAGCTGGAACTCAGCCAGGACTACAGTTAATTCTCCTACCCATGTAAAGAAAGAAAATAGGAAATGAGTAATTCTCCATTCTATTCCAACCCCCACCTCTTGTGTCAGAGTGTACATTTATGTTCCTGTTGCTGTGTGCAACTCAGATGAGAGAGAAATTTATTACAAGATTTATAGAAGAAGACACATGGGTAGTTTGTATCTCATAATTCAAAAGGCATAGAAGCATAGAAATCCCCAAACAGAAATTTCTCCCCTATCCCACAGTGTTTAAATGGTATACAATATGTGAACTGATAGTCATCACTCAAGCTTCATGTTTTGGGGCATCCAGCATGCACAAAAATTTTGTATTCAGGATTCATAATAAATAGAATACATGGTCTTATTTCACTATCAAAGAAGTACAGATTAGAAATATAAAATCATTATGACTAACATAATCATTATATGATCACCAAAGTATTTTTTTCTTTTTTCATGCTAGCATTTTCTGTCATTTGTATTACAAGTATTTATTTTAATTTTTAAGTTATTGTACAGTAAAGTAGACTCTTATTTTTTGGTTCTATGAATTTTAACACATGTATAGACCTGTGTAATCAACACCACTGCTATCACAATATGGAACAGTTTTATTACCCCCCCCCAAACCTCTCTTGTTTGTCTTTTTATGACATGTACTTCCACCACCTCAAAACCTAACAACCACTGATCTGTTTTCCATCATTACAGTCTTGTTTTTTCAAAACTGTAACATGAATGGAATTTTAAGGCATGTAAAATTTTTAGATTGGGTTATTTCAAGGTTTTGGAAATCGTGACTATAATGCTATAAAAATTTATGTATGCAGGCGTGGCATTGCTGGGTCATCTGTTAAGTATATGTTTATTTTTATAAGAAACTGTGAAACATTTTCAGTGGCTGTACCACTTTGCATACCCATGAGCAAGGTAAGAGAGCTCCAGTTTCTCTGCATTCTTGCCAGAGGCTGATATTACCAGTGTTTTTGATTTTAGCTATTCTAATAGTATGTACTGTTATCTCACCATGGTTTTATTTATTTATTTTTTTAATTTTTATTTATTTATGATAGTCACACACACACAGAGAGAGAGAGAGAGAGAGAGAGAGGCAGAGACACAGGCAGAGGGAGAAGCAGGCTCCATGCACCGGGAGCCCAACGTGGGATTCAATCCTGGGTCTCCAGGATCATGCCCCGGGCCAAAGGCAGGCGCCAAACCGCTGCGCCACCCAGGGATCCCTCACCATGGTTTTAATATTCATTCCCTAGTAGTTACTGATATTGAACATCTTTTTCATATACTTGCTTAATATCCTTGTATTCTTTCTGGCAAAAAGTCCATTAAACTTTTTACCCATTTTTAAATCAGTTTTCCTTTGAATTTGAGAGTTCTTCTATTTAAGTATATAATTCTTTGTTGGTTTTGTTATTTGCGAGTATTTTCCCCAGGCTATAGCTTGTCTTTTCATTCTCTTAACAATGCCGATTCATTTCTATACAGTCTGATTCATCTTTTTTATGCATCATGTCTAAAAAGTCATTGCTTAATCTTAGGTCATAAAGATTTTTCCCATGTTTTCCTTTAAAAGACTTACCTTTTACATTTAGAGATTGAACTGTTTTTTTTTTTCCTTCCCTAAAGATTTATTTATTTATTTGAGAGAATGAGAGAGAGCACTTGCATGAGTGGGGTACAGGGGAGGCAAAGGGAGAGGAAAATCTCAAGCAGATTCCCCACAGAATGGGGAGCCCAATATGAGGTTTGATCTCATGATCCTGTGATCATGACCTGAGTGAAATCCAGAGTCAGATGCTTAACTGACTGAGCAACTCAGGAATCCTTAGTTATGCACTGTTTTGTGTTAATTTTTGTATGTAATAATTTCTGTGAGGTTTAAGTCAGTGTTTTTTTCACATCTGGTTATTCAGCTTTCTCACATCATTTGTTGAAAAAAACTATCCTTTATACTCAGAGTTACTTTTTCATATTTGTGAGAATTTATTTGCCATGTGTGTGTGAAATATTCCCTTGGTTTATGTTTATATCCTTTGCCAGCACCAACATCTTGATTATTGTAACCTAGTAGTAAGTCTTAAAAGTCTTAAAAAGTGAGTTGTATGATTTCTTCCACTCTAATTTTCTTTTGCAGAAGTATTTTAGTTATTCCATTTCCTTATTTTCCAAATATACTTAAAACGGGATTGTCCATATTTACCAAAAAATTCTGAGACTTTGAAATTGAACCAAGTAGATTCATTTGAGGTGATTTCATCTTTACTCTGAATTTTCCAATTCACAAACTCTAAACTTATTTATGTCTACTTTAATGTCTATTCTTAATATTTTGTATTTTTTATTACACAGATCTTGTGCATATTTTGATATGATATCATATCATATATGATATGATTTTGTTTGATTTATATATAAGCATTTTATTGCTTGATAAAATAAAATAAGCATTTTATTTTTTGAGCTATTGTAAATATCTTTTTTCAAAATTTTAGTTTCCAAGTGTACATTGAAAATTTTGATTTTGTGTTTGTGACATATATCTTGCAAACTTGCTTAAGTCACTTATTATTCTAGAAGTTTTTTGTAGATTGTTTCAGGATTTTACATAGATAATCATGTCATAAATAGATGCAAGTTTCTTTCTTTATTAAATATACTTTTCTTTATTTATATATTTTTAAAAGATGTTTATTTATTTATTTATTCATGAGAGACACAGAGAGAGATCCAGAGGCATAGGCAGAGGGAGAAGCAGGCTCCATGCAGGGAGCCGGATGTGAGACTCGATCCCAGGACCATGGGGGTCACGCCCGGGGCCAAAGGCAGACACTCAAACACTGAGCCACCCAGGTGTCCCTTAAATATACCCTTTTAATTTATTTTTCTTGACTTATTGCCCTGGCCAGAACAACAGTATTAAGAGTGGATATCCTTGTTGTAATACCAATCATGGAAAAAATGCAGTCTTTCACCATTACGTGTGACGTTTATATCGTTTTTCTAGGTGCTCTTTTTGTAAGGTTGAGGAAATTCCTTCTCTTCCTAGTTTGCTCAGAGCTATTTTTTTAAGTAATAAATAAATACTGAATTTTTCAGATAATCCTACTACATAAATAGATATGACCATGTAGTTTTTCTTCTTGTATTACCAGGAAAAGACCCACTGGGTTGTAGTTTTATATACACACATAAACATGCACATATACATACATACATTTTTAAAAAATATGTGAATATTAGAAAATTGAATAAAAACATATACATTTAAACAATATTGATCCTTTAGTTGATATCTTTGGATATTTCCATTTAATTTAATTTTGATATTTTGATTTTTGGTTTTAGGTCCACCATTTTTCCCCCTGCTGTTGTTGTTGTTGGTTTTGTTTTTGTTTTGGTGGTACTGTTTGTTTGTTTCTTTGGTTCTTCTTCCTGTCTTCCTGTGGGTTATTTGAACATTTTTTAGTTTTCCAGTGTATTTTTGGCTAGATAATCATGTACTTTTTTAATGGTTGCTATAGAGATTACAGTATACACATTAACGTTTGACAAATCCACTAGGAATCAATTCTTTATTCTTGAAAGTCAAATGTAGATTTTACTATTGTGTATGGCTCTTTTTATTTTTTTTTTAAAGATCTTATTTATTCATGAGAGACACAGAATGAGAGAGAGAGAGGCAGAGACACAGGCAGAGGGAGAAGCAGGCTCAATGCAGTGAGCCTGAGGTGGCACTCAATCCTGGGACTCCAGGATCACATCCTGGGCCAAAGGCAGGCGCTAAACTGCTGAGCCACTGAGGGATCCCCTGTATATGGCTCTTTAATTACTTCCGTCCCTCTATGCATTAGTCATTTCATAAATCATATATCCATTAATTAAAATTCTCCTAAGAATAATTCTTCTCCTTATAATTTTTGCTTTGAACTGTCAAATGTATTTTAAAGAGCCTATTAGAAAAGCATTCTATTATATTTACTTAGATATTTACTATTTCTGTTGCTTATTTTTATTCCTGATTTTTCAAGTTTACTTTTGGTACTATTTCTCTTTGACTGAAAAACTTTATTTAACAGTTCTTCTAGAATAGGTATGTTAGTTGTGAATTCTCTTAGCTTACCTTTATCTGAGAATGACTTTTTTTCAGCTTCATTCCTGATAAATATTTTCTCTGGCTAAAGAATAATGAGTTGAAAAAAAAAAAAAAAGAATAATGAGTTGACAATTCTTTTTTCTAGGTACATTAAAAGTCGTCTTCTTTCTGGTTTTTATGTTTTCTAATGAGAAATCTGAAGTCATTGGTGCATCATTTTCTTTGGCTGCTACAAAGATTTTTATTTGTATTTTTAGTTTTCAGATATTTGACTATATGTTTGTGCATGAATTTCTTTGAGTTAATAGTATTTGGGCTTTGATTATATTCTTAAATCTCTGTGCTAATGTGTTTCACCGAATTTGAGGCATTTGCAATCATTATTTCTTCAAAAATATTGGCAGTACCACGTTTTTCCTCCTCTCCTAGGACGTGGAAGACATGAATTATTAGACCGTTTGCTATTGTCCCATAGGCCCTTGAGGCTGTATTTATTTACCTTTAATCTATTTTTTTGCTTATGTTCAGATTTGCTACTTCTATGGATCTTTCTTCAGGGTCATAGACTTTTTGTTCTGTAATTTCCATTTTAATTTTAAGCCTATCCAGTGAAGTTTTTAAAAAATTCTGTTATGTATATTTCAGTTATAAAATTTCTATTTGTTTTTCTTATCTGTTTCTTTGGTGTTTCTTTACATTCTTCTACTATCCAAGAATGTTTACACTTGTGTGTTGAAGTCTTTTATAATACTTATATCAGAGTCTTTGTCACGTAAGTGAAACATCTTGTCATCTCTGCCTTAGCATCAGTTGATTGTATTTTTCCATGTGAGTTGAGATTTTGGATTGCTATCTGAACATTTTAAATATTATGTTATAAAATTCTGAATCTTGTAAATCCTATAAGGCATGTTGATAATTTTGCTTTAGCAGACAGTTAATCTAATTAGGTTCAGGGCACAAGTTCCAGCACACCTTTAGTGTACTATGGCACAAATGTCAGTTTAATTTTCAAAACCTATTTAGTACTATTCAAAATATGTCATGTGTGCATCACCCAGTGTTTAAGGACCAGGGTGGCAGTCTCTAAGTTAGTTCACTTCTCTCACATTCTTTGTAAGAGTGATCAGACCTATAGTTGTGCAGCTTGACAGTGAGCCCATGGAGTTCACAAACAACATTAAGGGCTTATTTTTTTCCTGAGCTTCTCTCTTTCTTTGCAATCTTTAGTACTTACCACTTTTCTGGGGTTCTTTTTTTACAGTAATCCAGCTAGTAAAGTGGTACTTTCCTGACCATACTTTGCCATATGCTTCCAGGCCTTCACCCACATCTGGAGAATAGAGAGACAAAAACAATGGGTAATGTGACCGACCTTCATGGGATTACAGCTCCCCCAATTAGAAAGAAAGTTTCCCCTCTTTAGAAGTTTGTTTCCAAAGAGGTCCAATTCCCACTATTTCTTCATAGGATTGCTTGTAGACTAAGGTTGGAGAGACTAGAGAAAAAGACAAAAAGCCATTTCCACTCTCTGTTTAGGAATTCCCTTCTCCACTTCTTGAGTTAGAAGTAGTTTCTTCTTGAGGTCTCTCTACCTGTACCCCAGTGTTTGCTTGTTTTGGACTACAATGAGATGAGATTGGGGGATACTGTGGGGGAAAATGGAAAACTTATTTGGTGATGTTTCAAATTATGGTCTTTCCTTACTTATATGCTACTGCTTATTTTTCAGAGACATCAAGTACATGCTCCATACATTCTGTCCAGGGTATATAGCTCCATTTATAGAATGTACTTATCTTGCACTGGAGCTTTGTTCTTCAACTCTTTTTATTTTAAAATTCTTTGTCAAAAGTAAATTACTACCTTAGTTCTTACCTTATAATTCTATGGGAATTGCTTAACCTAGCTCTAGATTCTTTTATGTATTTATACACACACACACACACACACACACACACAACACAAAATATAAAGAACCTGTTCCTGTTTACTTGTTTAAAAAAAGGCTTTGAGAACAGTTTTGAAGTAGATTAAATCATCAATAGGTAGTTTAGTCACATGTAGTTCAGTCTTATATTGTCAGTAATTCATTATTATGCAGTGAAGAGAACAAAAATGATTACAAATCATGTACAACATGATATCAAAGAAATAATGACATATTCATAATATATTTTATGCTCAAGAACTATGCCCATTGTACTTGCGATGTTTAAAATATGT
Organism: Vulpes vulpes; assembly: GCF_048418805.1. NCBI lineage: Eukaryota > Metazoa > Chordata > Mammalia > Carnivora > Canidae > Vulpes > Vulpes vulpes. Next base: position 61,215,445 of record NC_132780.1, read on the forward strand.
TGGCAGAAAGGTATAAATACATAAAAGAGTTCTACAATACTCTCTATATTACATTTGGCTTCTGATTTCACATGTGTAAAAAATGTGTAGTACAAACAACATGTACTATGAATTCTGAGGTGAGAGAGCCTGCTAGAAATGGTAGGAGCTGGAGAGGGTTCCTAGAGAAATGATAATATAAGCCTTTGGGATAGAAGAATGTGAATAAGATAAAAAGGACTCAGTCTTTACTACCACAGAGGAATGAAGACCCAGGAAAGGTTTCATACATGTTCCAATTATTGAAGTCCAGACCTCTGTCTTGGACCCCTTTTTTCAGTATGTGCCAGAAACAATGTGTTAAGAACTATTCAAAATCCTCATTTTATTATCCTGCATATCCAAAATATTTAATTCTTAACACATGGTCTGTTTTTATCCTAATATGAGGCAAAAGTCAATAAATCTGAACATTTGTACCACAGTAACAACTTTTTAAATTATAATTCTAGGCTCAATGAATTCCATTAAAGTACCAGTGAGTTCTAAAATCTCTAGTGAAAAGTAGTTTTCATGGGTAATTAATGACTTTAATACCATATATGTAGGATAGAGCATTATTATGCTAATTAGGTGGGGGGAAGTTGCTAATAGTAATCAAATTTGCTTAAGCTCCACATAAAATTTCAACATTCATTGAAGGTAGTAACAGTAATAACAGCACTATAGTTATTTAGAGTATTCTGTCAAAATCAACCACATGTCTTATTTATTTAAATATGTAATATTGGGGCACCTGGGTGGCTCAGTGGTTAAGTGTCTTACTCTTGATCTTGGCTCAGGTCTTGATCTCACGGTTGTGAGTTCAAGCCCTGCATTGGGTTCTATGCTGTTCATGGAGCCTACTTAAAATGAATAAATAGATAGGGGTGCCTGCATGGCTTGGTTAAGTGTCCAATTTTTGATTTCCCTTCAGGTCGTGATCTCAGGGTGGTGTGATGGAGCTCTGTGTTGGGCATGGAGTCTGCTTGAGTTTCTCTCCCTCTGCCCCTCACCCTGCTCTCTCTCTTTAAAGAAAGAAAGAAAAAAGAAAGAAGCAATACTAAGTGATTTCATAATTGTCAAAAAAATGAAAACAATATATGACACAATGAAGTTATATTTTTACTCCTCTCATTAGACTTCTTGAAGTCAAAGGTCCACTGCTAAGGTTGAAGACTAGGTCCCGTTTCAGTGGTAAGCATATTTTAACTGCTTATGTCATGCTTATATTTTTAAATATGTATTAGTCTGGACATAGATTTGGCTTCATGGGTTAATATGAATGTCTTGAACAATGTAGAACTTTTTTTCTATCTCACAAAGTTACCTGGGCTAGTGTGGTACACTGCTTCATGAAGACACGTAAGGAGTAGGTTCTTTTTCCCATCTTGTTCCCCTAAATCATGTCAACAGGATCTGTCTTTCAGTGGTTCTTTGTGTTGCCTTTATCCTCTCCTGATGGTAAGGATGACTGTGGTAGAATCTCTGACATACAGAAAATTTTCTTGACAGCAGAAAATCCAGTGGAAAAATGAAGATAGCTCTCTTACCATAGTCCCAGAAAAATTTTTATTTATTTTGTTTATGTCTATCTCTGGTGTGTTGATTTTAGCCAGAGCATGAGATGAATTGACCTACTTACACCAATTGCTCCTCAAGGGTAGAGACAACTGTAGTTAAACCATAATGACTGGGAACTGAAGAGGAGTAATCCTTTAATAGAAAATCATAGTATTATTGCTGGAAGGAAGGAGAAATTGGTACTGGAGAGATAAAGAAAAAGAATTCCATTAAAATTATTATTGTGAAGGATATCTATGCCAAAACTGCTATGATAAAATTTTTGTAATATCTCAGCTTCTGTCAGGGGTTAACTGAGTGTTTGCCCCTTATTGATGAAAGAAATGTCAGCTACTTCATCACAAAGTCCAAGATGGAAACATCACTTTGAAATCACTGAGATAGTCTTTAAAAGAGTAAGAATAGAGTCTAAAAAATAGAGATTATATCTTGGAATCATTTGGGGGAAATCCTAGGCTTGACTGTAGCCAGCCCTAATTATCCGAAGGAAGTTGGACTTTAAGAAGATCACTGTATTTCAAAGATTTAAAAGAAAAAAATATCTCTGGAGGTGAAGAAAGAAGAAATCAATATGATCATTCTGGAACTCTAAGTAGACAGATACTATAATCAGTTTTGATACAATTTTCCTAGAAGGTCTTCTCAGAAAAGTAGTTGGGAACTGAAAGAGCTGATTATAAAGATCTGGGACTTTGGGATCCCAACAGTATAACAGAATTGGCTGATCTTAGTGATAACAGAGTAGGTTTAATCATTTTCCCAAGAATTCCTAAAGCTTGAGCAGGGAATAAGAAGGTTTATTCTGCAAAACAAAATTATCTATCTGCTTATACAGGTTTAGGCTTTAAAAGTGACTCTAGCAGTAAAATTAGCTAGATTCTGTTCTCTCTGCTTGTTGTAGAGGAACTATCCCAGTTTTTTCAAAAGGCACTGGTTAGGGGCAATAGAGCATGATTCTTCGGTTTTTCTCTTACTGGGGGGATACTTTAGCAGCAATAAACTTAGGCAGCTGCTTAGGCTGTAGAAAGGGAGAGGGGAGGGAATGACACATGCCAGAATTGTGGTTGTAAGAACAAGAACATACTTAACTTTTTTGTTTAAACTTATCTAGTACAATCTTTAAGAACTTTTGATACATTTAGTTTATCAAGAGTAAGAGCCAGAACAAAGTATGCCACTATGAGGAGGCAAGACTCCCCATTCACCTTTAATGCTTTGCAAATTCATCGTTCTAGGTGCTAACAGATCCAGTTGTATATATTGCATTCTCTTATTCACTCAGTAGACGGTGAAATCTACTTTTCCCCTCCCCACTTCTCTTCAGTGTGTTCTTTTTGAAAAAACGACAACAACAAAGCAAAGCAGATCATAAAACTCTAAAATACTTATTATGTTTCAGCCCTTAATTGCTGGGTATTGACCAGTGGAAAGGTAAAAAGAGACCTGAGAAAATAACAGTGGCAGTGAACTTCTCTAGGTCTATCTCACTTCTAGTTCCATTCTGTTTGAGTACAGGAATCAGGAAGGGCAAGCTCTTCAGTGATTAAGTCCAGGGGAAATGAACATGGAAAATTCACATGAGTTCCTAAAGTTTTGCCCAGTTATGTCACACATTACTGCTGATTCTGTATTATTAGCCAAAGAAACTCATATGGTGCACTGCAAGGTTAGAAAATATAACTCTGTCATGTGCTTAGAAGAACCACACTGGGATATATATATGAAGAGTCCTGATTACTTCCATAAAAACCAAAAGAACTTATGAACTAAGTAGTGTGATTTTTTAATTAAAAATTAAAAACAATTTTTTTTTTCTGAAAGATAATGTGCTCATTATCTTTCAGATGTGCTGAACCGATTTGATGGTAGGAAAAACCCAGTAGAGGGATGCCTGGGTGGCTTGGTGGTTGGGCGTCTGCCTTTAGCTCAGGGCATGGTCCCGGAGTTCCGGGATTGGGTCCCGCATCGGGCTCCCTGAGTGGAGTCTGCTTCTCCCTCTGCCTCTTTCTCTGTGTCTCTCATGAATAAATAAATAAAATCTTAAAAAAAAAAAAAAAAAAAGGAAAAACCCAGTAGAAGTATCTCACCACATACGGTTGAAAATAATTAGTGAAAATGTGAGGTATCTGGAAGACAGATCCAGGATAGTTATTTGGAAATAAGAAGAGTTTCACAAATAGAAATTAGATACAGAATTGATAATCACACAAGTACTGCTTCTTACTTTTTTTTTTAAGTTTTAGTTAACATAAAGTACAATATTGATTTCTGGAGAAGAATTCAGTGATTCATCATTTACATACAACACCCATTGCTCATATTCTTTGTTTTTTGGGTGTTGAGATTGGTAAGTTCTTTATAGATTTTGGATACAAACCCTTTAACAAACATGCCATTAGCAAATATCTTCTCTCATTCTGTAAGCTGCCTTTTAGTTTTGTTGATTGCTTCCTTTGCTGTACAGAAGCCTTTTATCTTGATGAAGTCCCAATAGTTTGTTTTTGCTTTTGTTTCCCTTGACTCAGGCAACATGTCTAGTAAGAAGTTGCTACAGCTGATGTGAAAGAGGTTACTGCTTGTGTTCTCCTCTAGAATTTTGATGGTTTCCTGTTTCACATTGAGGTCTTCCATCCATTTTGAATTTATTTTTCTGTATGGTGTGAGCAGGTGGTCCGGTTTCATTCATTTTGCTGTCCAGTTTTCCCAACACCATTTGTTGAAGAGACTGTATTTTTTTCATTGGGTATTCTTTCCTGCTTTGTTGAAGATTAGTTGATCATATAGTTGTGGGTCCATTTCTGGATTCTCTATTCTGTTCCATTGATCAATGTGTCCATTTTGGTGCCAGTACCATACTGTCTTGATGATCACAGCTCTGTAATAGAGCTTAAAATCTGGAATTGTGATACCTCCTGCTTTGTTTTTCTTTTTCCAGATTGTTTTGGCTACTTGGGGTCTTTTGTGGCTCCATACAAATTTTAGAATTGTTTGTTCTAGCTCTGTGAAAAATGCTGATGGTATTTTGATAGGGATCGCATTAAGTGTATAGATTGTTTTGGGTAATATAGACATTCTAACAATGCTTGCTCTTCTAATCCATGATCATGGAATGTCTTTCCATTTCTTTGTGTCATCTTCAGTTTCTTTCATAAGAGTTCTTTAGTTTTTAGAGTATAAATCTTTTACCTCTTTGGTTAGGTTTATTTCTAGGTGTCATATGATTTTTGGTGCAATTATAAATGGGATCAATTCCTTGATTCATTTATCTGCTTCTTCATTATTGGTGGATAGAAATGCAACAGATTTCTGTATGTTACTTTTATATCCTGTGATATCACTGGATTTCACTGGATTTGTGGATTTGTGTATCTATGCAAGCAATTTTTTGGTAGAGTCTTTCAGTTTTTCTAAATAAAGTATCATGTTGTCTGTGAATAGTGAGAGTTTAAAATTTGTATGGAAGAGTTAAAAGTTACAATAAGAGCAGAGAAACCTCATTAAAGATCAATACTTACTATAAAACCATTGTAAGAAAGTGTTGGCATAGCAACAGAAAAAAGACCAGTGGAAGAGAATAAAGTTCAGGAGACAAAACCTAGCATATATAAGAACTTAAGTTAACATTTAAATTTATAAGGAGAAGAACAATTGTGATAGATGGCTAGTAGTGCCCTAATATTCTTTTTTTTTCCATTTTTTTCTTTTTATTTTTTTAGGATTTTATTTATTTATCTGATAGAGTGTATAAGCAGAGGAAACAGCATAGGGAGGGAGAGGCAGGCTCCTTCTGATCAGGGAGCCTAATGTGGGGCTCCCTCCCAGGACCTGGGATCATGACCTGAGCTGAAGGCAGATGTGTAACCAACTGAGCCACCCAGGTGCCCCTTTTCCATTTTCATATTAATAGAATTTTATCTGGGAAGGGTACATGAGCCACTAGCTAAAGATTACATTTTTCTGACTCTGTATCTAGGTATGATTATGTGACTAAATACTGTTAAGAGGGAATAAAGAAAGAAAGTGGAGGTGAGGTGCTGATACGTACCATTTCTGGATCTTGTCCTTTGAATGATTGAATGTGTACCCTCATGTTGCCTTTTTTCTGCTTGGTGTCTGGAACCTCCTGACTAAGACATGGATGCTGTGTGATGAGGGTGGTGGAACTGCACCCTCATACCTGAATTAGATTGAATGTTAGTTCTTGAACTAGTGAATGGTTAGTTTAATAAATGATGTGGGCTTTTTTTTTTTTTTTTACTGGAGGATAATTGAGATATATACTTCATTATATGTGAAATAAATTTTGGTTATATTTAAAAGGTAATGCTTGATTAAATATCTGGGTATTAATGGCCTAACCAAGTTGACACAAAATTAACCATCACAGTGACCTAGGATTTAATACTCTAATTTACTTTCTAAATATTTTACCATTTTCCAAAATCAATATGATAATGATTATTTACCTTTATGATAGAAAAAGGCTTGTAAACACATTTTAAAACTCAGGGCCTCAGGTTCTGGCACTTTTCCTAATTTCCCAATGCCTCCTTAACCATTTCCGTAGCTCTTCTCACTTCCTGCTTTCTGTCCTTGTCTATGTCCAATATGTGTCTTCCTCTTCTAATTGTTAAACTCTTAGAGGTCAGCAACCAAGTCTTGCTAAACTTTTTGAATTTCCCTCAATCATAGAAAGCTTTCTCAATAAGTAACTGTTTTCATATTAAATTAAATTAAGAACTTTCAGTGTTACCTCCTGTAGGAGATAATCTTCAAAGGAATTTTAGGAACTGGGATTTTAGTTAATGACAGAAGGAAGATGTGGAGGCAGTGAGAAACTGCATTCATTTTAGCCCCAGGAAGTATGCTCATTCCTAAGGAGCACCCTGCAGAGAGGCATAGTTGTGGGTAAGTATAGGGAGCTTGTGTTCCAGCTTCTTTGCAAAATCAGCTTAATAAGATTTTCTCACTTCTGTTGAAATTGTTTAATAATTATGTCAGCACTTGGATTTTCTCTAATGCTTTCTGCAATTCCTTTGAGTTTTAATTTATTCTTCTCTTATACTTCTTGCTAACTGTAATGTTGGTGTATCTGCTTTGCTTATTTCTGATAAGCTCCTATAAATGAATGGAGTTTCTATAAACTAAATCCATCTTGCTTTGATTTCCAATATGTTTGGAAATAATTTTCCAAAGGTGAAAAATGCTGCTCTTAAGACACAATTAAAATTTAACTTTAAAGTGATGCCAATTCCTTGATTTATAAATAAAATATGTGATGACAATGACTGTAATACTATGTTGTGATAAAGAACTTAAACTCTACCAAACATAAAAGAAACTGATTTTTGGAATATCTTAAGGAGAAAACAAAGATACTTTAAGTGTTGTCTGGCCCTTGAAACTTGGTTGATGGTTCTCTCTTTCTTGAGGAGCTTCTCTTCTGTGGTATCTTAGATGCTTGGGATTCTAAGGAACTGTATGTATGTATGTGTGTATATATTTAGTAAACTCTTTGAAGTGATTTTAGGTTTACAGAGAAGTTGCATAAATGTTTCAGAGGGCTCTGGAGCCCCTCACTCAGTTTTTCCTTATGCCAGTCTCTCAGGTTTCTATGGTGCTTTTGTCACACCATTTTAGCTGCATTGGTCCATTGACTGATGCAAGGCTCTTTCCCCCAGGCCTGGCCCAGCCAACCGCCATGTCACTCTTAGCAGTTCTTCTGAGCCTACTCTTGGCTGTGAAAGTTTCTCAGTGAGCCTCAATCAGGGCCTGTCTGATGTAAGGCAAGGTTCTGGACTTTCAGGCAGAAGACTACAGAGATGACTGCACTTCTTGTCATATCATAGTGGGAGTATGCAATATTTTGTTACTGGGATGCTAGCCCATGGCTCCTCTGCAGCCACAGTGGCATCCATTCTTTCTCCAAAATGGTGTGGGAGATTCTAAGGAACTTTAGAAGTCACTTACTCCAAAATCCCACTGAAAGCAAGAATTTTTCCATTTTATCCTATATAGTGATGTTCTAGTCTCTGACCAAACACCACTGGTGACAGAAGGTGAAATTGGTAAACAGATCTTTTTCTCTCATATACCCCAGGTATTTTTCAAACTACTGCCTCTATGCTATGTCTCAGAGGGGCTGAATTTCTGATAAGACAAATGCAAATATGGCGTATCATGGTGCTGGTGGAAGGTTACTGTAGGCATTATAGGCAGACAGCCTTCATGAATGCTGCACAGCTGAACTCTTGAGGTTTCTGGAAGAATCTATAAATAACTGAAATGGTTTTTGCAGATGATTCAGTGAGCTCATTCAATCAGCTAATCTCAGTTTATCCAAAGAAAAGAAAAACTAAACTCACTGTTCCCCAATTGTCTATTTTCCTCTCTCCCCTTTTCCTTCTCTCTTTTTAAATCCTAGTTTAGTCTTTTCATGTCAGTCATCAGAGTGGTGACTATTCTCTACATGGACTACTTTTTTCTACTGCCATGCAGTTTTTCCTCTATTTCCTAACTTTTAAATTTTGCTTCCTCCTCTTCCTCATTCCAGATCAGGAACGTTCCAGCTGCATGCTTAATCATCATCATCATCACCATCATCACCATTGCATATTGATGACCACCAGCAGCAGCAGCAGCAGCACTATCATTACCAGCATCATTACTACCATTTAGTGCCAGTGATAGCAGAAAATACATCTAATTCTTATAATATCATCAAAAAAGTATTGTGATTCCCCTTTGAGGAAATGAGGTCAAATAATTTGCTCAGAGTTATACATTTCTTAAGTTACAAAACCACGATTTAAACCTAGCATTGTTTGATTTCAAAGCCCAAATTGTTTTCTACTGTGCCATAGTGTTTTCAAGATTCTCTTTGGAACAATCAACAAAACTAAAAGGCAACTTATGAAATGGGAGAAAATATATACTAATGACATATCTGATAAAGGGTTAGTATCTAAAATATATAAAGAACTTATACAACTCAACACCCAAAAACCAAATAATTCAATTAAAAAATGGGCAGAAGACATGAACACACATTTCTCCAAAGATACACAGATGGCCAACAGACACATGAAAAGATGTTCGTCATCACTTCCCATCAGGGAAGTACAATCAAAACTACAATGAGATATTACCTCACATCTGTCAGAACGGCCAAAATCAAAACCACAAAAGCAACAGGTGTTGGTGAGTATGTGAAGAAAAAGGAACACTTGGGCATATTCCTTGTTGGTGGGAAGCAAAATTCTTGATGCATATTTTCTATTCCTTGAGTATCTTAAATATGTTGATTCATTTTTCTATAGTAAAGTTTTGTTTCCAAAATCTGGTGTCAATTTGATTGTCTTTCCTATATATGTGAATTGACCTTATTGTCTGGAAGCCTATAGTACTTTTTCAATTTACCATTAAAGTTTAATAATTTTACTAGAATATGTCCTAATAATGACCACTCTAAGTAAGTTTTTCCAGGTAAACCGTATATGTCTTAGGTATTTAATTCCAAATATTTTATTTCAGAAGGTTTTTTTTTAAATATGCATTTATTTTGACTGCCATGGCATGGATAACTGAAGAGCAAGAAGAAGGAAATTACAGTACTTCAGATCAAAGTTGATGGGGGTCTAATATTAAGGAGATGGTGAAATAGATATTGACAACAGTTGGATTTAGGGTTTTTTTTTTTTTAATTCAAAGTATTGTGTTTGGATTATGAGAGAATGAGATGCAAAAGAAATGATTCAGAGGTGTTTATACTGAGAAGTAGTATGAGGTTGATGCCATTTTTTGAGAAGGGCAGGTCTTGGGATACATTAGGTTCAAGAGTATAATCAGGTCTTCAGTTTTAGATATGTTAAGTATTGGGGCTCTATTTGGAACTATTGAATAACAAGTTGGATATATATCTTTTTTTAAGTTTAGGGAAGGGCTGGTATTTAAGATGTAAAGCATTACAAAAAAATTATTACATTTATTTCTGGGGATGATGGTGGAGTAGGAGTATCTTGGGCTCACCTTATCCTGTGGATACAACTAGATAACACCCACTTCAGTATAAATAATCCAGAAAAGGACATGAAGACTGGTAGAACAGACTCTCCACAGCTAACTATTGAGAATAGGCCACACTGAAGAGAGTAGAAAGGGCAGAGACATGGTCAGGAATCAAAGGGACCCATGGAATAGTCTGTGGGAAGGAGGGATATAGTGGGTATGGAGTGAGGAGGGGAACAGATCCTCACACCAGGCTCCCAGGCATGGGAGGCCTGTCCTGGAAAAATGAAACCCTATAACATTTGGATTTGAAAAACCAAAGGCCCCTAACTTCATGAATTCTTACTATCAATGGATCTTAACACCTGCAACTTTAAAAATCAGCTGATTGGCTCTGGGAGAGCTGAGAGGGCAGTAGAAAACTGAGTCCCTGCCCTTAAGGAGACAATATAACAAACCGCTCCACTGAGATACAGCATAGAAGCAGCAGTTTGAAAAACTCCTGTGATGTACAGAGAAATATATTTTTTTACTATTCTCAGAGCATTTGCTATAGGGGCAGGGATCTTTGGGCAACTTCTCTAAGAACAAAAAAGTTGATCTGATGAACGCCATTTCTGTCCTCTGCCTGTTTGTCCCCACTACGGACAAACTACAAGAACCAATGCAACATGAACACTCTCTTTTAGCTTACTAACAGTGCACCCACCCTCTTGTTCAGGAGAACCTGGCACACCCCTTCCATCCTGGCCTGGACAAGAGTTTTCCTGGGTGGCTTTAAGTCCCCTCCTGTAGCAGACCAGTGGGGACCTTGCCGGCAATGCACACCCTGTCCCTGCAGTCTCCTACCATATCATATATACATATATACAAGCACACAAAAAGCAAAGAGAACCATTGCAGACAACTAGACTGAAGGCAAATGTGACTCAGCCACAACAGTAAGGTGCATGCAGGAGACAGTCCTGAAGCACCAGGTTCTCATGAACAGGGGACAGGAGATGGAGCTGACTTAGTTAACACACAAAAATAGACACAGAGAGTTAGACAAAATAGGGAGAAGAGTAAGTCCCAAATGAAAGAATAGAACAAATTCACAGCAAGAGAGCTAGATGAAATGGAGATAGGTAATATGCCTGATAAAGATCATAAAAATATGATCATTTCAAGTAATGATCATAAAGATACTCACTGGGCTTAAGAGTAGAGGACCTCAATGAGTCCCTCAACAAAGAGTAAGAAAACATAAAAAAAATAACCAATCAGAAAGGAAGAACTTAACAACTGAAAATAAAATAAAAATACACTAGATGGAATACATAGACTAGAGGAAGCAGAATGGATCAACAACCTGAAGGACATAGTAATCCAAAAACAAGCTGAACTGGAGAGAGAAAAAAATAGTAACGAAAAATGAAAATAGGCATAGGGAACTCAGTAACACCATCAAGTGTAATAGCATTTACATTATAGGGATTCCAAAGAAAGGAGAAAAGGGAGTAGAAAATTTATTTGAGGAACAAAAGCTGAAAACTTCCTGAATCTTAGGAAGGAAACAGAAAACTAGATCCAGAAGGTACAGAGAGCCCCCAACAAAACCATTCTAAGACATGTAGAAACTAAAATGGCAAAAAAAAAAAAAAAAAAAAAAAAAAAAAAAAGAATTTTTAAAAGCAGCAAGAGAAAGAAAACCATTACATACAAAGGAAACCCTATAAGGCTATCACGGGATTTTTTTCAGCAGAAACTTTATAGGCCAGCTATGAGGGGCATGGCATGATATATTCAAACTTCTGAAAGAAATCAAAACAAAAAACTACAAGCAAGAATACTCTAGTCAGCAAAGCTATCATTCAGAATAGAGAGGTAAAGAGTACTCCAGACAAACAAGTTAAAGGAATTCATGATCACTAAACCACCCCTACAAGAAATGCTAAGGGGACTCTTTGAGTGGAAAAGAAATGCCATAAGCAGAAAAAGTAGGAAGCACAAAAATAGTAAAATTAATGATATCTATAAAAATCAAAATTTTATTCACAGAGTAAAAGGATGTAAAATATTACCTGATATACCAAAAGTGTGAGGGTGAAAAAGAGTAAAAATTTAGTGCTTATAGAATGGGTTCAAATTTAAGTGATCATAAACTTAATATAGACTCCTATATGCATAAGATGTTATATACAAACTTAATGGTACCAACAAATAAAAATCCAGTAATAGATATGCAGAAAACAAAGAGAAAGGAACCCAAGTATTTCACTAAAGAAAGTCAGCCAACCATGAGAGAAGAGAGCAAGAGAATAAAGGAACAGAGATATACAAAAACAGCCATAAAAAGTAACCAAAAAAAAAGGTAACCAAATGACAATAAATACATATTTATCAATAATTGCCTTGAATGTAATGGACTAAACACTCCAAACAAAAAACATAGGGTGATGGAATGGATAAAAAATAAGACCTGTTTATATGCAGCCTATAAGAAACTCATTTCAGACGTAGACACATGCAGATTGATTGTGAAAGGATGTACCAACAGCATACAAATGGAAATGCAAAGAAAGCTGGAGTAGCAATCCTTATAACAGACAAAATAGACTTTCAAACAAACACTGTAACAAGAGACAAAGAAGGATACTACATAATCATATATCTTGATATAGGGAGCTAATGAGCTTCTTGTTGATATGAATCATTTGCCAGGATTTGAAATGTTGGTGCCTTTACTGCTAATGATAAAAGTGTCTATGTCATATGTGAGAAAGAAATACTGTGATAATATATATTTTTAAATTTGATTTTATAACTTTTGCTTATTTTGAATTTGATTTGTCTGATATAATTCTTAATTGAAAATGGAAATGCCATACCAGTAAAATATCATCTATTTGAATTAACATCACAGATGTGGAACCAATTGAGAAAAAGAGTCAAACTGAATTAGTATAAAGCATAGAAATTTTTAAAACAAAGAAATACATGCTTCCAAATATATTAGCAATTAACTACTAAGTATTTTTCAAGTAGAGGCTTCAGCATCCATTTTTAATTAAAATCTTACATTTGTTTGAGAATAATCTTTAAATTATGACAATTTAAGTTTGCTCCTAGTAAATTTGATATAGTTCATGGTAAATTATTACAGAGTTTGAGATTACAGTTGGCTCTCTAAAATATATATATATATGGGATCCCTGGGTGGCGCAGCGGTTTGGCGCCTGCCTTTGGCCCAGGGCGCGATCCTGGAGACCCGGGATCGAATCCCACATCAGGCTCCCGGCGCATGGAGCCTGCTTCTCCCTCTGCCTGTGTCTCTGCCTCTCTCTCTTTCTCTCTGTATGACTATCATAAATAAATAAAATTAAAAAAAATTAAAAAAAAATATATATATGTGTATATATATATATTTTAGAGAGCCATATATATATAAATATGTTATATATTATATATTATATGTTATATATATTATATGTTATATATAAATAAAAAATATGTATTTTATATGTTAACATATATGTTATATATATAAATAATATATATATTTTATTTTATTTTTTTTTCTTTTTTTAGAGAGCCATATATATATAAATATGTTCTCTTTATATGTAATGTATTCTGTATATTCAATATCAGTTTAGTGAAGTCGCATCTTTTAAACTAATTAGCTTGCATTATGATTTTAGAGACTTAATCTTAAAACAGAATTTGATAACTCTTGTAAGCCAAATGAGAATTGTCTTCTCCCCATTTATCCTAGGGATTTTCTTTTATTTTTTAACTACTTTATTTGGGTATGCGTGACATACAAAAGTCTGTACATATTTAATATATACAACTTGGAGCTCAGTAAACACCCATGAAACCCTCACCACAGTCTCTGCGATAAACATATTTATAACCTCCTAAAGTTGTTTCCTATCCCCTTTATTCATGATATCTTGATTCAAGAATATTTTATACAATGGTCATGGGCTTAATAGATCCCCCAACAAGCTCACTGCCTTCGTAAGTTTAATGTGCCAAATTCTGTGACAGCGTGTTCCACCTATTTGTGGAAAGATACTCTCTTTCAGAATACCTCTTACAGGGTGGGAGTTTTGAATCAATCCTTCATCAATGTGGTCTCCTATATCCTATATTTCATGATAATTTGATATTTTTTTTTGAGATAATTTGATATTTTTGAAGTTGGAATATACTTTTTCTAGTTTTGGTTGCTGCTATAGATTTCCTCTTATTTCTGGGATAGATTCTGTTTCTCAAATTAATATTCAACCTATGTATTTCAACATTGAATTTGAAGTTACAGAAGATATGTGCAATAAGACATGTCTAAGTAGTAATATGTTTACTCTTTTCAAAGTTCAATATTAAGCTAAATCAACCAAAGACTCTCAGGTTTGTTGATGTACATATTTTTCCTTTGTCAATGTGTAAGCCTAAGTCAGTATAATAGTTCCTTAGAAACATTCAGGCACTTAGGATCATTAATAAAACTGAATTTATTATCTAAATGTTTAATGCAGTTGTATACTTTTACTTAATTTAGTATTTAATATCAGTAAACCACCCCTAAAAAAAGAACATATGAAAACACATTTCATGTCATATAAGTATGACTCTTGAATTGATTCACTTTTTCTTTTTCCTAATAGGTAAGACTGCTAAAAGCTATAAACTCATGTATATTAACAAGATTCACATGGAATGTACATTTTCTATTTGTTTCCTCGTGTCAATAAGATATAGAAAAAAATTTTCTTCCTATTCTATAACTGATTTCTTTTTGTAATTGTTAAAGCAGTTTTCTCATTTTTTAATACTAAATTTATTTTTATTGGTGTCCAATTTGCCAACATACAGAATAAAACCTAGTGCTCATCCTGTCAAGTGCCCCCCTCAGTGCCCACCACCGAGTCACCCCCACCCCCTGCCCTCTTCCCCTTCCATCACCCCTAGTTCGTTTCCCAGAGTTAGGAGTCTTCCATGTTCTGTCTCCATTTCTGATATTTCCTACCCATTTCTTCTCCCTTCCCCTCTATTCCCTTTCACTATTATTTCTTTCCCCAAATGAATGAGACCATATAATGTTTGTCCTTCTCCGATTGACTTACTTCACTCAGCATAATACCCTCCAAATCCATCCACGTCGAAGCAAATGGTGGGTATTTGTCATTTCTAATGGCTGAGTAATATTCCATTGTGTACATAGACCACATCTTCTTTATCCATTCATCTTTCGAATGGACACCGAGGCTCCTTCCACAGTTTGTCTATTGTGGACATTGCTGCTAGAAACATCGGGGTGCAGGTGTCCTTGCGTTTCATTGCATCTGTATCTTTGGGGTAAATCCCCAGCAGTGCAATTGCTGGGTAGTAGGGCAGGTCTATTTTTACCTCTTTGAGGAACCTCCACACAGTTTCCCAGAGTGGCTGCACCAGTTCACATTCCCACCAACACTGTTAGAGGGTTCCCGTTTCTCCGCATCGTCTCCAACATTTATGGTTTCCGGTCTTGTTAATATTCCCCATTCTTTTTTTTTTTTTTTTAATTTTATTTATTTATGATAGCCACAGAGAGAGAGAGAGAGAGAGAGAGAGGCAGAGACATAGGCAGAGGGAGAGGGAGAAGCAGGCTCCATGCACCAGGAGCCCGATATGGGATTCGATCGCGGGTCTCCAGGATCGCGCCCTAGGCCAAAGGCAGGCGCCAAACCGCTGCGCCACCCAGGGATCCCAATATTCCCCATTCTCACTGGTGTGAGGTGGTATCTCATTGTGGTTTTGATTTGTATTTCCCTGATGGCAAGTGATGCGGAGCATTTTCTCATGTGCCTGTTGGCCATGTCCATGTCTTCCTCTGTGAGATTTCTGTTCATGCCTTTTACTCATTTCATGATTGGATTTTTTTCTTCTTTGCTGTTGAGTTTAATAAGTTCTTTATAGATCTTGGAAACTAGCCCTTTATCTGATATATCATTTGCAAATCTCTTCTCCCATTCTGTAGGTTGTCTTTTAGTTTTGTTGACTATATCCTTTGCTGTGCAAAAGCTTCTTATCTTGATGAAGTCCCAGTAATTCATTTTTGCTTTTGTTTCTTTTGCCTTCGTGGATGTATCTTGCAAGAGGTTACTGTGGCCAAGTTCAAAAAGGGTGTTGCCTGTGTTCTCTAGGATTTTGATGGAATCTTGTCTCACAGTTAGATCTTTTATCCATTTTGAGTTTATCTTTGTGTATAGTGAAAGAGAGTGGTCTAGTTTCATTCTTCTGCATGTGGATGTCCAATTTTCCCAACACTATTTATTGAAGAGACTGTCTCTTCCAGTGGATAGTCTTTCCTCCTTTATCGAATATTAGTTGACCATAAAGTTGAGGGTCCACTTCTGGATTCTCTATTCTATTCCATTGACCTATGTGTCTGTTTTTGTGCCAGTACCACACTGTCTTGATGACCACAGCTTTGTAGTACAACCTGAAATCTGGCATTGTGATGCCCCCAGCTATGGTTTTCTTTTTTAAAATTCCCCTGGCTATTCAGGGTCTTTTCTGATTCCACACATCTCTTAAAATAATTTGTTCTAACTCTGAAGAAAGTCCATGGTATTTTGATAGGGATTGCATTAAATGTGTAAATTGCCCTGCATAACATTGACATTTTCACAATATGAATTCTTCCAATCCATGAGCATGGAATATTTTTCCATCTCTTTGTGTCTTCCTCAATTTCTTTCAGAAGTGTTCTATAGTTTTTAGGGTATTGATCCTTTACCTCTTTGGTTAGGTTTATTCCTAGGTATCTTATGCTTTTGGGTGCAATTGTAAATGGGATCGACTCCTTAATTTCTCTTTTTTCAGCCTCATTGTTAGTGTATAGAAATGCCACTGACTTCTGGTCATTGATTTTGTATCCTGCCACACTGCCAAATTGCTGTATGAGTTCTAGCAATCTTGGGGTGGAGGCTTTTGGGTTTTCTATATAGAGTATCATGTCATCGGCGAAGAGGGAGAGTTTAACTTCTTCTTTGCCAATTTGAATGCCTTTAATGTCTTTTTGTTGTCTGATTGCTGAGGCTAGGACTTCCAGTACTATGTTGAACAGCAGTGGTGAGAGTGGACATCCCTGTCTTGTTCCTGATCTTAGGGGAAAGGCTCCCAGTGCTTCCCCATTGAGAATGATAATTGCTGTGGGCTTTTCGTAGATGGCTTTTAAGATGTTGAGGAATGTTCCCTCTATCCCTATACTCTGAAGAGTTTTGATCAGGAATGGATGCTGTATTTTGTCAAATGCTTTCTCTGCATCTATTGAGAGGATCATATGGTTCTTGGTTTTTCTCTTGCTGATATGATGAATCACATTGATTGTTATGAGTGTTGAACCAGCCTTGTGTCCCGGGAATAAATCCTACTTGGTCATGATGAGTAATTTTCTTAATGTACTCTTGGATCCTATTGGCTAGTATCTTGTTCAGAATTTTTGCATCCATGTTCATCAGGGATATTGGTCTGTAATTCTCCTTTTTGGTGGGGTCTTTGGTTTTGGAATTAAGGTGATACTGGCCTCATAGAACGAATTTGGATGTACTCCATCTCCTTCTATCTTTTCAAACATCTTTAGTAGAATAGGTATGGTTTCTTCTTTAAACGTTTGATAGAATTCCCCTGGGAAGTCATCTGGCCCTAGACTTTTGTGTCTTGGGAGGTTTTTGATGACTGTTTCAATTTCCTCCCTGGTTATTGGCCTGCTCAGGTTTTCTATTCTTCCTGTTCCAGTTTTGGTAGTTGGTGGCTTTCCAGGAATGCGTCCATTTCTTCTAGATTGCCTAAATTATTGACATATAGCTGTTCATAATATGTTTTTAAAATCGTTTGTATTTCCTTGGTGTTGGTAGTGATCTCTCCTTTCTCATTCATGATTTTATTAATTTGAGTCTTCTCTCTCTTCTTTTTTTTTTTTTTTAAATTTTTTATTTATTTATGATAGGCACACAGTGAGAGAGAGAGGCAGAGACACAGGCAGAGGGAGAAGCAGGCTCCATGCACCGGGAGCCCGATGTGGGATTCGATCCCGGGTCTCCAGGATCACGCCCTGGGCCAAAGGCAGGCGCCAAACCGCTGCGCCACCCAGGGATCCCCTCTCTCTTCTTTTTAATAAGGCTGGCTAATGGTTTATCTATCTTATTAATTTTTTCAAAGAACCAACTCCTGGTTCTGTTGATCTGTTCCACAGTTCTTCTGGTCTTGATTTCATTGAGTTCTACTCGAATCTTTATTAACTTCTTCTTCTTCTTGGTGTGTAGGATCTATTTGCTGTTTTTTTCTCTAGCTTCTTTAGGTGTAAGGTTAGCCTTTGTATTTGAGTTCTTTCCAGTTTTTGAATGGATGCTTGTGTTGCAATGTCTTTCCCCCTTAGGACTGCTTTTGCTGCATCCCAAAGATTTTGAACGGTTGTATCTTCATTCTCATTAGTTTCCATGAATCTTTTTAATTCTTCTTTAATTTCCTGGTTGACCCTTTCATCTTTTAGCAAGATGGTCCTTAACCTCCACGTGATTTAAGTCCTTCCAAACTTCTTGTTGTGATTTAGTTCTAATTTCAAGGCATTATGGTCTGAGAATATGCAGGGGACGATCCCAATCTTTTGGTATCAGTTAAGACCTGATTGGTAACCCAGTATGTGGTCTATTCTGGAGAAAGTTCCATGTGCACTTGAGAAGAATGTGTATTCAGTTGAGTTTGGATGTAAAGTTCTGTAAATATCTGTGAAATCTATCTGGTCCAGTGTATCATTTAAAGCTTCGTTTCTTTGGAGATGTTGTGTTTAGAAGACCTATCGAGTGTACATAGCGCTAGATTGAAGTCACCAAGTATAAGTGTATTATTATCTAAGTGTGTCTTAATTTTGGTTATTAATTGATATGTTTGGCAGCTCCCACAATCGGGGCATATATATTGATGATTGTTCAGTCCAGTTGGATAGATCCTTTAAGTATGAGACAGTGTCTCTCTTCATCTCTCACTACAGTCTTCGGGGTAAATTTTAGTTTATCTGATATAAGGATGGCTACCCCTGCTTTCTTTTGAGGACCATTTGAATGGTAATTGGTTCTCCTAACATTTTATTTTCTGGCTGTTGGTGTCCTGTCTAAAATGAGTCTCTTGTAGACAGCAAATAGATGGGTCCTGCTTTTTTATCCAGTCTGACACCCTGCGCCTTTTGATGGGGTCATTAAGCCCATTCACGTTCAGAGTTACTATTGAAAGATAAGAATTTAGTGTCATCATGATATCTATTCAGTCCTTGTTTTTGTGGATTGTTTCATTGGACCTCTTCTTAAAGGATAATTTTAAGAGTCCCCCTTAAAATTTCTTGCAGAGCTGGTTTGGAGTCACATATTCTTTTAGCTCCTGCCTGTCTTGGAAGCTCTTTATCTCTCCTTCCATTCTGAATGAGAGCCTTGCTGGATAAAGTATTCTTGGTTGCATGTTTTTCTAATTTAGAACCCTGAATATATCCTGCCAGCCCTTTCTGGCCTGCCAGGTCTCTGTGGAGAGGTCTGCTGTTACCCTAATACTCCTCCCCATAAATTCAGGGATTTCTTGTCTCTTGCTGCTTTAACAATCTTCTCTTTATCTTTGGAATTTGCAAGCTTAATAACTATTAAATGTCGAGCTGTTGAACGGTTTTTATTGATTGGGGGGCGGGGGGTCTCTCTATTTCCTGGATCTGAATGCCTGTTTCCCTTCCCAGATTAGGAAAGTTTTCAGCTATGATTTGTTCAAATACATATTCTGAACCTCTGTCCTTTTCGGCGCCCTCGGGAACCCCAATTAAATGTAGGTTTTTCTTCCTCAGGCTGTCACTTATTTCCCTTAATCTACCCTCATGGTCTTTTAATTGTTTGTCTCTTTTTTCCTCAGTTTCCGTCTTTGCCATCAACTTGTCTTCTATGTCACTCACTCGTTCTTCCACCTCGTTAACCCTTGTCGTTAGGACTTCTAGTTTGGATTGCAACTCATTCAATTGATTTTTAATTTCTGCCTGATTAGATCTAAATTGTGTAGTCATAAAGTCTCTTGAGTCCTTTATGCTTTTTTCTAGAGCCCCCAGTAGCTTTATAATAGTGCTTCTGAATTGGCTTTCTGACATTGAATTGTAATCCAAATTTTGTAATTCTGTGGGAGAGAGGACTGTTTCTGATTCTTTCCCTTTGAGGTGAGGTTTTCCTTCTAGTCATTTTGCTCAGTGCAGAGTGGCCAAAAACAAGTTGTATTGGGAAAAGGAGAAAAATAGAGAAGAGAAAGAAGGAAAGAAAAGAAAAAAGGGAGAAAAAAGAAGAGAAAAAAAAGAACAAAAAAAAAGGGGGGAGGAAGCAAACAGAAATCAAAAAACAAAACAAAACAAAAAAAAGGGGGAGTATCTTCTGATTCTGTATACTGTAAGTCCCTTGACTTCCCCTGGAACTTTCCAGTGCTGCTTGGTGAATAATTTGTTTTTCCCCTGTCCATCTGGGGGAGGGGCCTGTTGTGCTGGTTTTCAGGTGTGAGCACTTGGGGGAGTTGCTCAGCCCTCTGCCTGGTACCGGGCTCAGTGAGTGATGTTTAAGCTGCTTGTCCGGTGAGGCCACTGTGAGGCTCAGTGGGGGCTGTTTACCCTGTGAAGCCTCAGGAGGAACAACCGCAGTGGAGGGGCCAGCTCTGGAGCCCTGGAGTCAGCCCCCGCAGTAACTCCGGAGCTCTCCGTCTGCAGGGCCTGGAGGCTCCGGGGCGGGGCCGCTGATCTGCTCAGCTCGGGGCAGGAGCGTCCTTGCTGTTGTGGGCCCTCCTGGCCTCTGCCTGTCCCGGGAGGAGGCCAGATCCTGGGCTGTGTCCCGGCGCCCCATGCTCCCGGGCCTGCGCTGTTGGATTCGCGCTCCCAGCTGCGCAGACCCCTCCGCAGAGCCGGCCCCGAGCCCCTCAGAGCTGCTCCGGGTCCAGCCGCGCGCGCTGCAGCCCTTCAGGGAGCTCCGCGCACTCTCCCCGGGGGCAGGTGCCTGTTAGTGTCCCAGGGAGCCCGAGGGCATCCCTGCCCTCCTGGGTCCTGCTCCAACTCCTTGCCAGCCCCTTTCCGCCCAGGAAGGTTGGTGCAGCTCCTGCTTCTCCGGGACGGGGCTCTCCTGTCTTGGGGACACTCGCCCCGGCCTCAGCCCGGCTCCTCGCGAGGCCCAAAAGATTCCATAATAGATAGTGAAAGTTATAACAAATTTATCATAATATGGAGGGGGAAGATTTAAATATAAAAAAAGTTCAGAAGGCTCAGTATTCTAAAGTCACATGTTTTTAGATGGGATAATAAAGAGAAACATCATACATATATTAAATACTCCATAGGAATCAATAAATATCTTAGCAGATATTTCTGATTAGCTTAGTATTCAATTATATATCTGAAAAAAAATTTCTTAATAAAAGAAGTGAACAAAACATTTATGTATCCCCTTTATTAATTTACAAATTCTGTCCTCTTGTTTTTTATGGACTTATCTATAGTAGGGGATGGTGCTTCTTTAATCTTTTAGCAGGAGAGAGAAGAGAGAAGGGGGAAGAGAAAAGGAGAGAGAGAAATTTCCTATTTCTTGATCTCTTTTAACCTTTGGTCACTATGAAAACCTCATGGCTTCAAAGAAAGCAGCAAACAAATGACAAAAAAACTTAGTGCATATTAATCCTTCTGGGACAAAGTTTCATAACATATTTGTTATTCACAGTAGATTTCCACCAACAAAAATTTAATCCTCAGTCCTGAATAGTAAACAAGAATTTCTAACCATCTCTTGAGTTATCTTATTCCATAATTCATATTGTGGTAGGTAGTCCATTAACAATGCAAGCTATGCACAGGCATTGGTCAGTGTACACCCTTCATTGAAAATCACTTCTGTTAATATTCCTGCCAGTCAACTTGCATTCAGTCATTCAACTTTTTAATGCCTGTGTTCTTGTGTCCATTCACTCTAAACTCCATTCTCCCACATGAAGATCATAATATATGTATATATTGTAAAAATGACCAAAGATGGCTTGTCAACCTTCTCTGGGTCAATAGCATATTATAATTTTCTTATAAAATGCTTCTTAAAAACATTGACTTTAATCCCTTTGCTCTAATTAGAAGGAACATCTATCTGAAATATAAATACATTTCATAATGAAAAGTAGCATAAATACAGAAATTCTTTAAAATGATAACATTGTGTTCTAGGCAACATGGGAAGTAATTTTCCAATTAACATTTATAATGCCTTATTTTCTATTCCTCCCTTCATAGTTTACATAACTTCCTAAAGTTTCAGTTTAAATTTTATATCATTGAAAACATTGAATATAATGATTTTAAAAATTACTGCATTTTTCTGCTTTTTTTACATTTATTTAATTTTATTGAAATTCAATTAACATAAAATGTATTATTGGTTTCTAGAGGTAGATGTCAGTGATTCATCAGTCTTATATAATACCCAGTGCTCATTACATTACGTGCCCTCCTTAATGTTCATCATCCCGTTACCCTGTCCCCCCTCCACTCCCTCCAGTGATCCTTAGTTTGTTTCCTATGATTAAGAGTCTCTTCTGGTTTGCCTCTCTTGATTTTGTCTTGTTTTTTCTTCTCTACCCCTATGATCTTGTATTTTGTTTCTTAAATTCCGCATATGTGTGAGATCATATAATTGTCTTTCTCTGATTGACTTTGTTTAGTATAATATTTTCTAGTTCCATCCACGTTGTTGCAAATGGCAAGATTTCATTTTTTTATGGCTAAGTAGTATTCCATTGTATATATAGATCATATCTTCTTTATCCGTTCATCTGTCGATAGACATCTGGGCTCTCTCTGTAAGTTTGGCTACTGTGGATATTGCTGCTATAAATGTTGGGGTGCAGGTGCAGGATCACTACCTTTGTATCTTTGAGGTAAATACCCAGTAGTACAATTGCTAGGTTGTAGGGTAGCTCTATTTTTAACTTTTTGAGGAACCCTCATGCTGTTTTCCAGAGTGGCTACACCAGCTTGCATTCCCACCAACAATGTAAGATTTCTCCCACATCTTTGCCAACATCTATCTTTTTCTGACTTGTTCATTTTAGCCATTCCGAGTGGTGTGAGGTATTATCTCATTGTGTTCTAAATGTTTAATGTGGCAGTAAGAGCTAATACTTCTTAAAGGATTGTATTATGACTAGTGATTTATGTAAATTGTTTCCTTTGAGGTAGGTATCATGGTTTGTAGTTATTATTTTTCCTTATTATTTACTTATTATTTATTTACTTATCATTTCCTTTTAGGTAGGTATCATGATTTGTAGTTTACTTATTATTTTTATCGGGTTGGAAAACTAAGGCTCAGAGGGACAGATGAAACAGTTTCTCAGTGTCCCTCACTGGGGTAGGAGAGGCAGGATGCACTCTCACAGTGGAAACAAGGTCACCTAGAAGTGAAATGCAAAATTGGTTCTTACCCACATTAACATAAAAGGCAGAACTGTTTATCTGATTAATTCATTAAATTGAGTTTGTTGATGAAATTGGTGCATAGCAGTATGTCAAAAATTCCAGTAATGGGGAATTTATTTTGCCTTATGCTTAATTTCTCACTTCTGTTTATCTTCTCTTCCAGCAAAGATCATCAAGTGGCAAATAGGTCAAAAGCATCTTTATTTGCAAAAGTCCTATAAAGCATGTTTCAGCAAAATTCATACTGCTAAATTTAACAATGAATCAAAATAAGTCTTAGTATTGATTTAATTTGTTCTTAATCTTGCTTAATGTTGATCACTATATTGGCAACCAGTGTCAGAAGGCAAACGTTGGTGTTTAGTAACATTTTGTTTGTAGAAATATGTATATCACACAGTATAATGCATGATTTTGTAAAATAATTTTATCTTTTGATTAGTGAGATCAGCTGAACCAAGCACTATGTAATATGTATAGTACTGCTCCATAGGCAGAGGGTTTTAATCTTTAGATCTTTTTAGTTATCTCTCAAATGTAGCTTACAGGAGTCAATCAGAAGAGTGAATGAAAAAAATTGAATTCATTGCCAATCTTGGGGGAGACAAGTGCTGGACCCTGGTAATGGTGACTGAGGAACACAGAAAATGTCTAATTTTAAAGTATATGATTTTTATTTTGGTTTTTAGTAATGTTTGGGAATTTTGTATTTTTTATTTATGAGTATGAAGGTAAGAACCCTTTTATTTTATTTTATTTTAATTTTTTTAAGAACCCTTTTAAATTATTTATATGTGTTCATAAATATTATGGCCATTAAATATTATGATTAGTTTGAACCAATGGCTATAGTTTCAAATAAATACTGACTTTTCCTAAAGATTTTTATTTATGTTTCTATGTCCCCTTTTCTATTTGCCTACTGAACAATGAACACAAAATTTAATTGATGTATTTTTATATGTGTGGCTAATTAGTATGTGGCTGAAGAACAGCAGTGTGCTGCTTGCAGTATACATTAGTGCCTCTGCCACTTTTCTAAACATTAATAAGCACTTTAATATTTCATAAGGCAGGATCTACATTATGAAAAATCTGAACACTATTAATACCCAGTGGCACACATTAAAAACGGGGGACAACATGAACTACTGTGTAGCTGTGTACTTAAGTCAAAAAATCATAATTTCTTACTGATGTTGGTGACCTCAATGAGGGTTAGGAGAGGGCTTGGACTTTCTAGAGAAGAACTGGTAGGTCATGAATGTGAGCAATGTTGAAAAGGAGAAAATTCATGCTCAGTTCAGCTCATTAGTGAATCAAAGAGAAGCAGTTACAGAAGCTGTCTGAAAATCATAAGGTCTGACTAATTCTATGCTTTAATCCATCATATGTCAGTATTTTCTCTAAGTCTTAATACTGTATCACTGTTTTCAATCATATCTTGACAAATGCCAGAAAGGAGAGCAATGCATGGACATGAAAACACTTCAACATACATTTGTTTCTAAATTGCAGGCAAAGAGCTGAATATAACGATGATGCTTCATGCATCTCCCAGCTCCCCTTTACATCAGAATGTTTATGCAAGGATATGCTCAGAGCATTGTGAATATAATTCATAATCAGTCGGTTGAAGCTGAATATTTAAGTGTGTGCGTGGGTATTTGAGTGTTGGAATTCATAAGATTGAACTCAATACAAGTATTTTACAGAAATTGATGAGAGAAGACTCTTCATTTTATCCTTTTAATTCAAAATAAAAGCAGGGAGCACCTGGGTGGCTCAGTTGGTTAGGCATCTGCCTTCTGCTTGGGTCAGGATGCTGGGGTCCTGGGATTGAACTCTGCATGGGGCTCCCTGTTCAGCAGAGAACCTGTTTCTCCCTTTGTCTCTGCTCCTCGCTCATACTTTCCCTTTCTCTATCCCAAATTTAAAAAATAAATAAAAACAGGAAAAAAATTAGTGATCTCATACAGTTTTATTAGACCTTAAAAAATTACTTGTGGTTTAAAAAAGAACATAATATTCTAATGAATGTGGTAGGATATGAAAACTGTAGAGTAGATTTTTTATTTTATTTTTTTGTATATTTTTATTGGAGTTCGATATGCCAACGTATTGTATAACACCCAGTGCTAAAAAAAAAAACAAAACACCCAGTGCTCATCTCGTCCAGTGCCCCCCTCAGTGCCTGTCACCCAGTCACCCCATCCCCCCGCCCACCTCCCTTTAAACTACCCCTTGTTCGTTTCCCAGAGTTAGAGGAGTCTCTCATGGTCTGTCACCCTCACTGATATTTCCCACTCGTTTTCTCTCCTTTCCCCTTTATTCCCTTTCACTATTTTTTATATTCCCCAAATGAATGAGACCATATAATGTTTGTCCTTCTCCAATTGACTTACTTCACTCAGCATAATACCCTCCAATTCTAAGCAAATGGTGGATATTTGTCGTTTTTAATGGCTGAATAATAATCCATTATATATATTGACCACATTTTCTTTATCCATTTATCTTTCGATGGACACCGAGGCTCCTTCCACAGTTTGGCTATTGTGGACATTGCTGCTAGAAACATCGGGGTGCAGGTGTCCCTGCGTTTCATTGCATCTGTATCTTTGGGGTAAATCCCCAGCAGTGCAATTGCTGGATCGTAGGGCAGATCTATTTTTACCTCTTTGAGGAACCTCCACACAGTTTTCCAGAGTGGCTGCACCAGTTCACATTCCCACCAACAGTGCAAGAGGGTTCCCCTTTCTCCACATTCTCTCCAACATTTGTTGTTTCCTGTCTTGTTAATTTTCCCCATTCTCACTGGTGTGAGGTGCTATCTCACTGTAGTTTTGATTTGTAGTTGCCTGATAGACAGTGATGCGGGACATTTTCTCATGTGCTTGTTGGCCTTGTCTATGTCTTCTTCTGTGAGATTTCTGTTCATGTCTTTTACCCATTTCATGATTGGATTGTTTGTTTCTTTGCTGTTGAGTTTCATGAGTTTTTTATAGATCTTGGAAACTAGCCCTTTATCTAATGTGTCATTTGTAAATATCTTCTCCCATTCTGTAGGTTGTCTTCTAGTTTTGTAGACTCTTTCTTTTGCTGTGCAGAAGCTTTTTATCTTGATGAAGTCCCAGTAATTCATTTCTGCTTTTGTTTCTCTTGCCTTCATGGATGCATCTTGCAAGAAGTTGTTGTGGCCAAGTTCAAAAAGGGTGTTGCCTGTGTTCTCTAGTATTTTGATGGATTCTTGTCTCACATTTAGATCTTTCATCCATTTTGAGTTTATCTTTGTGTATGGTGTAAGAGAATGGTCCAGTTTAATTCTTTTGCATGTGGCTGTCCAATTTTCCCAGCACCATTTATTGAAGAGACTGTCCTTTTACCAGTGGATAGTCTTTCCTGCTTTGTCGAATATTAGTTGACCATAGAGTTGAAGGCCCATTTCTGGATTCTCTATTCTGTTCCATTGATCTATGTGTCTGTTTTTGTGCCAGTACCACACTGTCTTGATGATCTCAGCTTTGTAGTACAATTTGAAATCCGGCATTGTGATGCTCCCGCCTCTGGTTTTCTTTTTCAATATTCCCCTGGCTATTCGGGATCTTTTCTGATTCCACACAAATCTTAAGATGATTTGTTCCAACTCTCTGAAGAAAGTCCATGGTAATTGGATAGGAATTGCATTAAATGTGTAAATTGCCCTGGGTAGCATTGACATTTTCACAATATTAATTCTTCCAGTCCATGAGCACAGAATATTTTTCCATCTCTTTGTGTCTTCTCAATTTCTTTCCAATGTGTTCTGTAGTTTTTAGGGTATAGATCCTTTACCTCTTTGGTTAGGTTTATTCCTAGGTATCTTATGCTCTTGGGTGCAATTGTAAATGGGATTGACTCCTTAATTTCTCTTTCTTCAGTCTCATTGTTAGTGTATAGAAATGCCACTGATTTCTGGGCATTGATTTTGTATCCTGCCACACTGCCGAATTTCTGTATGAGTTCTAGCAATCTTAGGGTGGAGTCTTTTGGGTTTTCTATGTACAGTATCATGTCATCTGCAGAGGGAGTTTGACTTCTTCTTTGCCAATTTGAATGCCTTTAATGTCTTTTTGTTGTCTGATTGCTGTGGCTAGGACTTCCAGTACTATGTTGAATAGCAGTGGTGAGAGTGGACATCCCTGTAATGTTCCTGATCTTAGGGGAAAGGCTCCCAGTGTTTCCCCATTGAGAATGGATATTTGCTGTGGGCTTTTCATAGATGGCTTTTAAGATGCTGAGGAATGTTCCCTATATCCCTACACTCTTCTGAGTTTTGATCGGGAATGGATGCTGTTGGGATCCCTGGATGGCGCAGCGGTTTGGTGCCTGCCTTTGGCCCAGGGCGCGATCCTGGAGACCCTGGATCGAATCCCACGTTGGGCTCCCGGTGCATGGAGCCTGCTTCTCCCTGTGCCTGTGTCTCTGCCTCTCTCTCTCTCTCTCTCTCTCTCTCTGACTATCATAAATAAATTTAAAAAAAAAATAAAATTTTCAATTTTTCCAGTTTTTTGAGGGATGGTTGTATTGTGATGTATTTCCCTCTCAGGACTGCTTTTGCTGTATTTAGAGTAGATTTTTAAAATTTCTTTTATTTATGTTTATCATTAGTCACTTTTTTTTTTACCTTATACTGCTTTTTCTTTTATTATGTGTCCTGTTGATAGCGATGTTTTATACCAAATGTATTTGATTTCCCATTGTTCTCTAACTCAATACATTTTAAAAAAATATTCATCATGTGTATAATACAGTCAATTGCTCAAGAAAAATACTGTGATTTGCAGATAGATTATTACTGTAAGTGACCTTTCTGTCAGAGGCTTTTGCACATTTCCATAACACCTATTCCCTCTTTAGAAGTAAGCTTTCCAAGAAGGCCTCCCTGACCTGACAACACTGGAGAAAGAGGGGACTGTGCAATTTACTTTTCCAGATTGCTCATGCAAATGAATGGCAATTTGCAGCTGGATGGAGTTCAGTGGAGACTATGGCCCCGGGGCATTGGTTTTTCTCTGTGTAGATCTTTCTCTGTCCTGATTGGATTTCCTTATTACATCATAATAGCTGGATTCCAAGAGAGAGGGTCCAGTAGACAGGAGGTGGAAGCTGCTACTTTTTAAAAGTTTGACATAGGTCACTTCTGTTAAGTTCTACTAGAAGATATCATATAGCACCAGGAATCCTTTCTTCATAGCTCCTTTTATGGCTCATCATTACACAGATATTTGAGTGATTTTTAAAATTTTTTATCTCTATATTATATTATAAGTGTGGTGGGGGTAGCAATCTTTGATTTATGTCACTGCTATGTTTCCAGAATTTAAATCAATGGCTAACATATAAAGATGATCAATAGCATTTTTTAAATGAATAAATGAAATTCAATATTTTGCTCATTTACTCAGGCAAGAAGCCATACTTGTGTAGTGTTGATTATTGTATTGCTTAGGAAAATATTCTTAGTTTTTCCAGGTTGAATAGACCATTTAAAATTTTCTACACATCACTGAATTTCTCTTTCTAGGAGGATTTAGTTAGTCTTAGGAAAATGTACTTAAAAGAATTTATAGTCGAGGTACCTGGGTGTCATAGTGGTTGAGAGCCTGTCTTTGACTCTGTTCGTGATCCTAGAGGTCCTGGGATAGAGTCCTGCATCAGGCTCCACACAGGGAGCCTCTTCTCCCTCTGCCTATGTCTCTGCCTCTCTCTCTGTGTCTCTCATGAATAAATAAATAAAATCTTAAAGAATTTGTAGTCAAATTTTATATTAATTTAGATGGAACTCATAATAAATGAAAACATAATTATTTTTAGCTTTTAAAAATATTTATTCATATTATAGTATATATAATCAATCAGATATTTTAGACCAGCAGTTGTCAACTTGGCTGCACATTGAAAAAGGATGAGACTTTTAAAAGTACTGATGCATCGATCCCACCCCCAGAAATTCTGATTTAATTGATCTGGAATACAGTCTGGAAATTTGTATTTTAAAAGCTTCATAAGTGATTATAATGTTAAGCTGAGGTTGAGAAACACTGTTTTACCCAGTTCTTCTCAATCATGCTTCCTTGGTATGCCTCCTGGATACTAATGGGGCCTGGCTGTTTTTTTGAAACTCTGTGTTATTCAACTTAGGAGTCACAGCTGAGAATCACAGTGTCAGTATTATTTTCCTTTTATATATATTTCAAATCGAATTATCCTTCATTTTATATATTTTAGAATAATTTTTCCACACAATATGAGTGCTTTAAAAAAATCTCTACATATTTCTTATTATATATTTTGCATGATCACACTATTAATATTTGATACTTAATATATGCTTAGCATTATTGTTTATATTAAATACAAATGAAACTATTAATTATACTCTTAATATCTATGAAAATGTTATAAATCCTTTGCTGTGTGCTTATTACACTGATAGGTTACACTAAACATGTAGAATAATTGTTTAGACCACAACTTTGATTTGCCTAGTTTGGGCAAATAATTGAGTACTAGGACAACTAGTGGGAATAATGACACAAAGTAAATAGTTGCATACCTGATGTAACTTGAAAAAGCAGATTCCGCAAGAGATGAGAAGTACATGCTACTGTTTTTTTAAGGCCTGAGTCTGAAACCCTTAAACACTGTTCACGCAGTCACAGGGCTCAGATTCAGGGAGTGAAGATGTAGCCTGTATTTCTCAATAGAAGGACTATGAAAGAATTCAACCATTTTCAAAATTGCTAAATGGACACACTGAAAAAAGTATAGGTGTAGTTGCTTCTTTTCTTGTAATATGGTGAACTATGTACCAAGGTTGGGCCTCTTACTAAAAGCAATTATAGCTTTGGATATTATAAAAAGACATCTTAAATGCAACAGATTGCTGACAAGGAATAAAGGAATACTCAGGCCTAGGACCAAATGAAGGTGCATACTAAAAGAAATATGTGAGACACTGAAACTGCTTTTTGTCTTGAAGGCATTTAAAAAACTGCGTAAATTAAGTTTCGTGGGTCTCAGGGAATAGGACATAAAAATATAGATAGGAAGTCAAATAGAGGACTCTATGCAGCTGCAAGCACAAATGACTACCCTGGTATAAGGACAAATTAGAAATAGCAAACTACCCCCCCAAAACCAAAGAGAATTTCTCTCTTCTGAACATTGATGCTAACTGGAAGTGTAAAAAAAGCTTATATTGATAATAAGCAAAATAAGCTGGTTTTTAATCCTTAGTTGTAGGCTGAATTCCCAGTATTGTGGTAACCAGAAAATATCCTTAACATTTCAATGACTATTTAAATCATAGAAGAGTCATACAACAAAATAGCATTACAGCAATTGAAAAAAAAAAAAAAAAAAGAATAACACACCAAAAGGTAAATTGAGAAAAGAAGGCAGACATAACATTATACATAGTCTATAATACAGTTATATGAATTTCAACAATAGGCAAACCCAAACTATATTGTTTAGGGATGCAAAACGAGATGAGAGCACTAGTGATAAAGCAGTAGATGAATCCCACAAAAATGAGAATAGTTTGTATTTCTAGTCAGATGAGAGAAGGTTTAAATCAGTTAAGATATTGGTAGGAGATTTTAACTCATTCTTCTTAGTAATTGATAAATCAAATCGTGATGTAAATATAGTTAACCAGATAAGTCAGAGAATTTAGAAAGCTTTTTGGATAAAGAAATTCATTTTCTACAAATCAGTCACATTTCTGTACTTGAGAAAACAAGTAATTATAATATAAAAATACAAAGAATATAAAGTAACTGGGAATGATTTAAGAGAAGTTATGCATGTCTTGTATATTAAGAACATTTTAAAGACTGAAAAAGTACTAAATAATGGAGATATTAATCATATTGATTAGAAGTCACAATATTATTTTAGTAGATTCAAGAAATTCTCATAAAAATCTTAACAGGCTTCTATGTAAGTATGTATACTTGTGTGTACTTGTACATTTATGTGGATGAGCAAAAGACAAAGAATAACCAATTAATCAGAAAGTAGACAATATGGGGAGACTTGCTTTTTCATATAACCAATAAATTATTTTATTACTATAGTAATCAATTCAGGAGTTAATGGTGAAGGAATAGGCAAATTAGTGAAATGAGAACATAGAAATACATCTACAGAAATAGTAATCTGATTTATGCAAACTAGTAGAAAAAACATTTTTGATTAAATGAAATTAGGATACATAATTATCTATAGAGAATGAAAAATGAAATTGGAATCCTACCTTTTTCATGTACAAAAATCAGTTACACTTGTCTTAAGAACCCAGATGTAAGAGGCAAACTATAAACTTTTATAAAAACTATATGGGAGAATTTTTTTAAGCCATCAAAGTAAAGAAAGTTCTCTCTTTTTTCACCTCCAATTTTTTATTTAAATTCCATTTAGTTACCATACACTATAATATTAGTTTCAAGTATAAAATTTGATGATTCGTCACTTATATGCATTACCCAGTGCTCATCACAACTAGTGCACTCTTTAAGACCCATAATCTATTTACCCCATCCCTGCCCACATCCCCTCCAGAAACCATCAGTTTATTCTCGATAGTTTAGAGTCTGTTTCTTGGTTTGCCTTTTTTTCCACCCTGTGTTCATTTATTTTATTTCTTAAATTCTACATATGAGTAAAATCCTATGGTATTACCTTTTTCTGACTGACTTATTTCACTTGGCTAATATTCTCTAGTGCCACTCATGTCATTTCAAATGCCAAGACTTCATTTTTTTGTATGGCTAAGGAATATTCCTTTCCATTCCATTCCATCTTCTTTATCCATTTATCAGTCAATAGACATTTGGGCTATTTCCATAATTTGGCTATCGTTGATAATGCTGCTATAAACATTAGGGTGCGTACATCACTTCTTATCAATGTTTTTGTATCCTTGGTATAAATATCTAATAGTTCATTTGCTGGATCAAAGGGTAGTTCTATTTTTAACTTTTTAAGAAACTGTCATAGTGTTTTCCAGAGTGGCTGGATCAGTTTGCATTCCTACCAACAAGTGTAGGAGAGTACCTCTTTCTCCACATTCTTGTCAACACCTGTTGCTTCCTGTGTTACTTTTAGTCATTCTGAATGGTGTAAGGTGATATATCATTGTAGTTTTGATTTGTATTTCCCTGATGATGAATAATGTTGAGCATCTTTTTATGTGTCTGTTAACCATCTGTATGTTTTAAGGTAATGAAAATTTTCTTAAATACCTACATGCACACACACACACACACACACACACAAAGCAGAAACCCTGTAAAGAAAAAGGTTGATAACTTTAGTGACATTAAAGGTAAGAACTTGTGTTAATTAAAGAAGCATCATAAATTGAATGAAAAGACAATCCACAAATTAGAAGAAAATGCAACAAATATATCTGACAAAGGATGAGTTTTAAAAACATAAAAGAATCAAGAAATCAATAAGATAAAGGTGAACAATATGATAAAAATAGGCAAAAGACTTGAGCATGCACTTTCCAAAGGGGAAACACTGTTACTGGCGTAGTAAATACAAAATAAGACTACAATGAAATAACACTTAACACTCAACAGAGGGACAGATATTAAAAGGTTAGAAAATACTAACTGGTGGTAATGATGCAGAACAACCAAAATCATTATACCCTAGTGCAACTACTTAGAAAACAAGTTGGAATAACCTTGTGAAATTATGCATGATCTGTGGGACCCAGGAGATTTAACAAAATCCCCTACCCCTGGACAAGCAGAGCAGGACTGACTCTATTTTGGGCTGCACTTTCTGCGTATCCCATTGGCCACTGGCCCCTATAAAGTTGCTAAGCCTCTTAGTCTCAGGGTCCAAGTCCCTGCTCTGCTGCGTCAGGTATACTTGGATCCAGGCTCGAGCTTGTAAATAAACCCTCGTGTGATTGCATCGGTGTCGGCTCCTTGGCGGTTTCTTGGATTTGCGATCTTGGGCACAACATGATCATTCTTATGACATTGCTTCAATTCTCATGCATACACTAAAAGATATTATATATATTATATATATATAATATATATATATACATACACATATATATAATCTTTAAAGCAATAATGTTTAAAAAGAAAAGATCTTTGGAAATCAACCTA
The DNA here is from genome assembly GCF_048418805.1 of Vulpes vulpes. Lineage (NCBI taxonomy): Eukaryota > Metazoa > Chordata > Mammalia > Carnivora > Canidae > Vulpes > Vulpes vulpes. The sequence goes on from NC_132780.1 coordinate 61,248,727, forward strand.
TTAATCTTTCAACAGTCAAATGAATAAATGGTTTTTGCTGTATTCACATATGGAACACATAGTAGAAATACATAATACATAATTAAAAAAATAAACTAGAGCTACATCTATCAGTAAGGCTGAATCTGCAAAAAATGTAAGTCTTAAGAAAAAGAAACAAGGAGAATACATACCACACAATTGAAGTGATGCAGACCTCAAAAAACATGCAAAAGTAAATAACAATGTTATAAAACCACAAATTTAGTATAGTTGTTTCATCTAAGGAGGTAAGACAGTAACTGGCTTTGAAGGGATAAATCCTTCAAAGTAATAATATTTTTTCTTTCTTAACCTAGTTAACATATACATGGGTGTGATATGTATTGTTCTCTTTATCCTTTATAAGGAATGAGCATTTCAACATTTAATATCTTTTTAAAGGGAATGCTAGGTCTGGGTGTCATATGTAAGTTATGAATCACTAAATTCTGCACCTGAAACCAATTTCACTATATATGTTAACTAACTGGAATTTAAATAAAAACTTGAAATTAAGAAAAAGACACAGCCTATAAAGGGAGTGCTCAGAGAGCCATAAGTACTTCTCAGGGTTGAGAGGTTTTATATATGACTGTTCTGCCAACAGGAGAATTGCTCAGATGCCAGAGGAGTCATTGTATCACTAGTATTTTAAAGTCTAGCTATTATGGCTGGTATTGTGTTGCCTTTCAAAATATATTGAAGCTCTAACCCTCAGTACTTCAGGATATAGGATCATTGCAGATATAAATTAGTTAAGACGAGGTCATACTTGAGTAGGTTGGGCTTCTATTCCAACATAACTAGTGTCCTTACAAAGATGCCATGTGAGGACACCGACCAAGGAGAACATCATACAGTGATAGGCAGAGTTGGAGTTGTTCCGTTGCATGCCAAGCAGTGCCAAAGGTTGCCAGCAAAACACTAGGAAGTATGAAAGGGTAAAGAAGGACTCCTCTACAGTTTTCAGAGGGGACATGGTTGTTTTGCCAACAGCTTGATTTTGAGCTTTGAGCTTCCACGACTCTTTAACACAAGAAATCTCTCTTGTTTAAAGCCATCCAGGTTGGGATCCCTGGGCGGCGCAGCGGTTTGGCGCCTGCCTTTGGCCCGGGGCGTGATCCTGGAGACCCGGGATCGAATCCCACATCAGGCTCCCGGTGCATGGAGCCTGTTTCTCCCTCCGCCTGTGTCTCTGCCTCTCTCTCTCTCTCTGTGACTATCATAAATAAATAAAAATAATAAAAAAAAAAATAAAGCCATCCAGGTTGTGGTATTTGTTATGGCAGCCCTAGGAAACTAAAACATGAGCACATTACTCATTGAATCTTTGCAGGAAGCAGCATTGCTGGTCTCTCCAGAAAATAAGGATAGGCAATAACTGAAGTTCATTTTGCTTGGAGTTGAAGAGGAAGAAAGACATAGTTTTGACAGCCTCTTGAATATAATATATGCAATGATAATGCATGTTTTTTTTTAAAGTAAGCTCTTTCAGTTTATTTTGGATAGGTATTCATATGTTTAAAAATTCAAAGGGAGAATATAGTAACACAGTCCAAAGTCTCCCATCCCTGTCATTACTTAGGTTTTTCTCCAGAGATAGTCTATTAACACATCAGCATTCACGCCATTCCTTTTTTCATTTTCTACTACTCTATACTCTGTTCTGTATTCTTTCTTTTCCATCTAACTTTGTATTCTAGAGATCTTTTCATATCACTATGAAAAAAGGGCTTATTTTTCTCATACTTATGGCTACATGCACATCCAACAATTTTTATACCAGTGATATATTTAGATCATTATTTTTTCAAATATTTTAATTCTCTTGTTAAAAAGAGAGGCAAAATAATGGAAACTTTTAGGTAAAGGTGATTGAGTAATGTTCCATCACTGATTTTAGCTCCCCTAATATATAATCAATAAGTGATAAAATCTTATGCCAAACTTTGAAAAGTGCTGTCCAAGGAAAGAAATAGAAGTTTCTGTATCAAAATGTATTCTGATTCTCTTGCCATCCTCATCTCCATGGCAGAAGGGTAAGTGAGAATAGAAGGGGAACTGACAAAATCCTGGGATTTCTCACTGAGAGCCCTGGTTTGGGGAGATACAGTCTGAAAATGTGACTAGACAGCATGGGATAAAGTAAAAAATTGAGCCTTTGAGAGTAGGATCTCAGCAGCACTGAAAATGGTTTCTAGGAAATCACCTTTGTCCAATGAGTCAGAGTCTCTTATAGGATATACCCTTGGTTGTATGGATTATACACTTTACAAGATATTAAAAGAATTCCAAAGATAAAGCAGAAAACAGTTTCCTTAGAAGATGTGCAGTTATTTTCATGTATCCTCTTTCCTTTTTTAAACACTACAAACTCAGTGACTGCAGGTAAATGGATAGAAAATCAGATCTTGTCCTCAAACTGTAGTTTGGATAAAATGTGAGAGTGTCAAGAAGAATTAAATTAACCCTCTATGTTAGATAAATATTAAGATTAAAGGTAGATACTTTACCTTTTTTTTTCACAAGATAATTTTACTAGAATTTATGGGGAAGAGAAAATGGAGTCAAATTGCCACAAAGAAAATCTTCAGATTAAACTCCAGCCAAATAAAAAATTATTCAGGTTCTTTCAGTCTCCATTGCTTGGGCACCGAAGCAACACCCCCCTTCTCTCTGCATGCACATGTCAAGCTGCCAGTTATTGTGTCCACCTGTTTTCCTGCCACTTAACTCTCTGCATTGTGTCTCGGCAGTCCCAGACATGAGTTCTGAAAAACTTCTTCCATTTCTATGGTTGTCCTCATCCAGCTGAGGCTGCTGCTCAGAAACCTTCACCAACCATATGCTCTGGTCCATACAGCTTTCTTCTGTATTTTACCTCTGATGGCAGGATTCTAAAAAGTGTTCAGCAACCAAACAAACATATAGCAAAATATTGGGAAAAACAATATAGCAATTTACAACACATGAAGTACCCAGTCAAGAAAACTATTGTTTAAGAAAGGGAAGGAAACTATCCAAGTATTTTATGAGCTATACAGAACTTAATAAAAAGAAATACAAAATCTGTAAGATAACAGGTTCAAAGACAAGGCACTAAACAAGAGAATAAAATGAAAAAGGAAATTTCAAACTAGTAAAAATAATCAAGTCAAAACATCAAGATTGACAGGGGCACCTTGGTGGCTCAGTTGGTTAAGTGTTCAACTCTTGATTTCAGTTCAGATCATAATCTCAGGGTCCTGAGATTGAGTCCTGCATGGGGCTGTGCCTGAGCAGGGAGTCATCTTTCCCTCTCTCTCTGCCCGTCCCCCTGCTTATGCATGTGCGTGTGCTCTCTCTCTAAAATAAATAAATAAATCTTAAATAAAGTAAAATAAAATCTTAAAATAAATAAATCTTTTTTAAAAACAACCTTTATTTATTTATTTATTTTTAAGATTTTATTCATTTATTCATGAGAGACAGAGAGAGAGAGAGAGAGAGAGAGGGAGAGGGAGGGGCAGAGACACAGGCAGAGGGAGAAGCAGGCTCCATGCAGGAAGCCTGACGTGGGACTCGATCCCGGGTCTCCAGGATCACGCCCTGGGCCGAAGGCAGGCACCAAACCGCTGAGCCACCCAGGGATCCCCTATATCAACATTTAGAGCTCTAATAACTAAATTAGAAACAAGAGATAGATGAAAGGGTAAAATGTTGTATTTCTTCCTTGGGTGAAATACTTAAGATAATAAATTCAATGACAAAAAAAAGATTTCAAGTTACAGAAAATGAGTGATTTGGAGGCCAAGGATAATCTCATATAAGGACAGTGCTGACCCTGAAGTAGAGAATCTAGTTAATGGACAAGAAGACTATTTAGAGATATAAAAGGGAAAAATTTCCCCCAAATTAAGACATATTAGAATAATCCTAGAAATTTATGGCGTTCAGAGACTTTTTCAGACATCTAGGAAGGAAGAAAAATTTCTGTCTCCTGCAATGGCTGGAAAACAGGAAATCATAAATATCACAAATTTCTCTGCAATGACTTTCAATACCACCTACAAAGCCTATAAAATTCTGACAAAAGCAAAAATGACCTAAAAAATATTATAGGTTATAGTAAAAGCAGCATTTGCCTGGCATTCTCAGAGAAGAAAGAACTCAGGGACTATAGTCTATGATCTTAAATCACTACACATCAATTAAGTCTATGTAATCAAAAGTGAATCAAGTAAGAATTTAGGAACAGAAACAGATTTGCAGTGAGTATAGTAGGCAGAATTGTAACTTCTCTCTCCAGGATACTTGTGCCTTGCTTTATATGCCTTATATAATTCTACCTCCTTGAATATGGATGGCTCTAATAAATATGATCAGGTATTACTTCTTTGATTAGGTCATTAATTAGTTGACTTTGCGTTAATCAAAAGGGAGATTATCCCAGGTGGGCCTGATTTTATCAGAGGAATCCTTTAAAGGGTGTGAAGTTTCAGAGAGCTGTTCTCCTGGTGGCCTGAAAGAAAGTATAGGGCAGCCTGGGTGGCACAGCGGCTTAGCGCCGCCTTCAGCCCGGGACGTGGTCCTGGAGACCCAGGATTGAGTCCTGCGTCCAGCTCCCTGCATGGAGCCTGCTTCTCCCTCTGCCTGTGTCTCTGTCTCTGTCTCTCTCTCTTTGTGTCTCTCATGAATAAATAAAATATTAAGAAAAGAAAGTAGACATAGTGTGGTCTGCATATGGAGAGGAATATCTGATAGCCAGTAGCCAACAAGAAAATGAGGATCCTTGTCCTATAGTCATAATTAACTTGAATTCTGCCAATAATTGTGTTAGCCTTGCAAGAGGACTGCAAGCTCCAGAAGGAGCTCAGCCAGCCAGTGCCTGGATCCATTATGTGAGACTCTGAGCTTAAGAGTCAGCTAAACTATACCTGGACTCCTGACCAGTGGAAGATATGAGATAATAAATATGTATTGTTTCTAGCTATTAGCTTTGTGCTAATTTGTTATTAAGCAATGAAAAACTAACATAGTGAGCTTTTAAGTATAGAATGGAAACAAAACAACTTGGGGAATGTTGATTTAAAAATATAAGATCAGTATTATTAAATTTGAGGAAGGAAAATAACATAGCAAACTAAATGGGAAGTAGTTGGAAGAAAGGAAGGAGGAGGAGTAAGAAGAATAATCTTGTCTTTAAGGGAAGGAGTTACTCAAAACTATAGTAGAAAATTGTGGCTAAAACCTGACTTTAAATTCTTAATGTTTACATAAGATTATCCTTAATATAAGCAGGATTTGGGGAACTAGTATACTTCTATTTCCTGAAGATTAATGGCCACTGTCTATTGATTTTTCTAAACACTGATACATTAAATATGAAAAGTATGAAGATAATGGAAAATAAATAACATTGGGAATGTTATTGTTAACCCCATTTCATAGATGTGAGAACTAAGGATCAGTAATTAAGTAATATGCCTAAAATCACATGGCCAGTAATTGGGTGAAGATCTGACACCAGGACTTATGCTCTATTATAATGTGTTAATTTAGAGTTTGAAATGAGTTAAGAGGGTTAAACATGCTCTTCACACTAAAGGAAGATCCAGACATGCCTACTGCTTGTCTTTCTCTAAAGTTCCTTTATGAACATTAATCACGTTTCACTGGGTACAATGTAAATAATTCTTTTAAGGGCAGCAATAATGTCTGGCTATATACTGGCCAAATTTAAATATAAGCTCTTTTCCTACATTTTTGGTAATTATTCCATTGATCTTTTTCCAAGCAGTTGATGCAAAATACTATACCAAGCAGATATTTGTAGAACTGGGAATTTTGAACTGGACAAATTTTTTATTTTGTTTCTCTTTGACACTATAAAACAAATAAGGTTGATATATAATCTCTTGGTCAAATTAACTGATTCAACAAATATATATTCAAACTGCTGTGCCATCTACTGTGCTAGAGACTGGGAATATGCAATATTGTTCTTACCCTGGGAGTTTAAATTCTATTGGAGGAAACACACAACATGAGGAAATGAAGTAACTGTGATTTGTGATCCATGACTTCAAGGATAAGTTGCTGAAAGATTTATAGCCCAAAATGTTTTTAAAAATGGTGGTAAGGGAAGACTTCCATTGGGAAGTTGCACTTTAAGCTAAAGTTTGAAGCATGAAGAAAGTTTAGTTATATGGAGAAGAGTGAATCAAGTTTGGGTGCAAAAAAGCTTAAATGTATAGAGGTCTTGAGGTATTCAGGATCTGAAAGAAGACTATTATGGCTGGAGTCCAGTAAAAAAATAAGAGGTAGACAGAAATAGGAGCTAAATTATTCAGGACTTTGAAGGTCATAGTAAAATATTGAATTTTGATCTAAGTTTAATGAGAAGAATTATTGAATAATTATAAGTTGGGGAATGACAAGGTCTGATTTATGTTTAAAGATAAGTCCTCTTGTTGCAGCATAGAGAATATATTGTTAGAGAAACAGGAGAGGAAAGAGAAACACCAATCAGTATACTGACAAGTAGGCCAAAGAGAGTGATGATGATAATCCCAGCTAGACAGACTGAGATGGAGTGATACATGGGTTTAAGGTGTCTAATGGAGATAAAAGTCACAGGATTTACCCTCAGATTTGATGTAGAAATTATTTACATGGAGGATCAATTATGAATTTCTAGGTTTCTAGAATTGACATTACATATTTGGAAAGACCCAGCAGAAGTTGAGAGAGTGGCTTAGAGGGGTGGAATATTTTTGAAAAGTGGGTTTTGGACATTAAGTTTGAGATATGTATGAGACATAAAAGAAAATATGTAAAGTAGGCAATAGGATATATATATATAAGCTCAGAGGAAATATCTTGGTTGTAGATATAAATTTGAACTTTACAGTTAACACTGAGGTGTGGATTTTCCTTGTTTGGGGGAGAAATTGTAGATTTAGTACCATTAGGTCCTAAAATATTTGTTAGAATTCACCATAAAACCATCTAGACCTGTTGCTTTCTCTTTTCTAAGGTTATTAATTATGGATACATATTACTTAATAGATATAGGACTATTGAAATTATCTTTGAGTTTTGGTAGATTGTGTCTTTCAAGAAATAGATCCATTTCATCTAGATTTTCAAATGATCAGATTATCAAATTTGAGGGCTCAGAGAGTTGTTTGTAATATTCATTTTTTGTCCTTTTAGTGTCCATAGAATCAGTAGTTATGATCTTTCATTTCTGATATTAGTAATTTGTCTTCTTCTTTTTCCTCCTCCTGCTTCCTCCCTTCCGCTACTCCTTACTTATTATGCTTGATTTAAGTTTATTTTGCTTTTCTTTCTCTAGTTCCTGGGTAGAAGTTTAGATAACTGACATTAGATCTTTCTTTTTTTCTAATATATCTACTTAGTGCTGTATTTTTCTTTCTCTGAAGATAGTTTATGCTATATTTGAAAAGTTTTGATAAGTTTTATTTTCACTAACCAACAAACATATTTTTAAAAAAATTCTTTTGAGAATACCTCTTTGACACATGCATTATGGGGAATTAATTACCTTGTTTAATCTCAAAATTTTCCCAATTATTTTATCTTACTGATTTCTAATTTAAATCCATGTGGTCTGAGAATATACTTTGTATGTTCTGTTTTTTATGTATGATTTCTGTTTTTAAAGTTGAGTATGTGTTTTTTGGATCAGTATGTGACATATCTTGGTGAATTTTCTATGTGAATTTGAGAGGAATATGTATTTTGTTTTTATTGGATGGGAATTCAATAAATGTCAACTAGATCAAGTGGTTTACAGTGCTGTTTAGGTCAACTTTATCCTTACTGATTTTCTGCCTTCTTGATGTATCAATTACAGGTACCGGAGTATTGAAGACTTTGACTGTAACACCAGATTGGTCCATTTTTTCTTTACATTCTGTATTTTGATTTTCTTTCATTAGGGGCATACACATCTGTGACTGTTATGTCTACTTGGAGAATTGACTCTTGTGTCATTACGTAATGATCTTCTTTATCTTTGAAAATATTCTCTGTTCTGAAATCTGATTTATCTGAAGTTAATATATTTATTCTTGTTTTCTTTTGGCACATGTTAGCATGGTGTATTTTTCTCCAGCCTTTTACTTTTAACCTACCTGAGTTTTTCTTTTTTAATTTAAAGTGGATTTCTTGAAGACAACATTTAGTTGGATTTTATTATTTTCTTTTTAAGATTTTATTTATTCATGAGAGACACAGAGAGAAGACAGAGACATAGGCAGAGGGAGAAGCAGGCTCCATGCAGAGTCCGATGTAGGCCTCAATCCCAGAACTCTGGAATCACGTCCTGAGCCGAAGGCAAATGCTCAACTGCTGAGCCATGCAGGCATCCCTAAATTTTATTATTTTCTTAATCTACTCTGCAAGTCTCTGTATTGTGACTGATATACTTTGACCATTCACATTTAAAGCGATTACCAATATAGTTGGATTAATAACTACTATGTTTTCAACTGTTTTTCTATTTGTTAATTTTTTTTCTATATTTATCTCCTTATTTTTCTGTCTTCTGGTTTCAACCATTTTATATGATTATATTCTTGCTTCTTTCTTTACCTAGTAATTATATATCTTTTTAAATTTTTTAGAAGTTGCTCTAGAATATGTAGTATATATTTTTAACTAATCTAAGACCATTTTCAAATAATATACCATTTCATATGTACTAAGAGCATTTTATAGTATTATTCCTAGTCTCTCTCATCTCTAATGACATTGCTTTCATTCATTTCACTTAACTATGTGCTATAATCACCAAATGCATTCTTACTATTGTTGCTTAAAAATATGTTTTAGAGCAATTAAGAATAAAAATAGGGGTACCTAGGTGGCTCAGTGGTTGAGCATCTGCCTTTGGCTCAAGTTCTGATCCCATGGTCCTCAGATAGAGTCCCATATCAGGCACCCCTCAGGGAGCCTGCTCTCCCTTTGCCTATGTCTTTGCCTCTCTCTCTCTCTCTGTCATGAATAAATAAATCTTTTTTAAAAAAAAGAATAAAAAAATATTTTATTGCCCTTTAGTAATTCCTTTTCTTATTAGGCTCTTCTTTTCTTCAAGCAGATTCAATTTCCTGACCTAAATAATTTTATTCTGCTTGAAAAACCTTTTTAAAAACATTTTCTGCAGGGAAGATCTATTGGTGATGAATTCCTATGGGGTGTTTTTTGAGAAAATCTTCACTTTTTATTCACTTTGGAAGAATATTTTTGCTGTATAGATAATTCTAGATTGGTGGGGGTTTGTGTTTCAACACTTTAAAAGATTTATTCTGTTTTCTTGCTGGAATGGTTTCTAGCAATAATCTGCTGTCAATTTTTACCTTTTTACTGGATAGGTAAGATGCCCTCCTATTTCCTTGTTCCTTCCCCCAGCATATTTCTAGATTTTCTCTTTGCTTTTAGTTTTATGCAGTTTAAGTCTTTTATGATTAGATGTATATGTTTGGTATTTATCCTGGTTGGTGTTCTCTGAATTTCTAGATCTGTGGTTTTGTGTCTGTCATTTTGGAAAATTCTTGACTATTGTTTCTTCAAATATTTCTTCTACCCGATTCTCTCTTCTCCTTCTAGTAATCCAATTACAAAAATGTTATACCTTTGGTAATTGTTTCACAGCACCTGGATGTTCTAATTTTTGTTTCTTTTTTTCATTTTTGCTTTTCAGTTTGGGAGGTTTTAATATATCTCCAAGCATCCTGATTCTTTTTTCCTCTGTATCCAGTCTATTGGTGAGCCCACCACAAGTATTCTTCTTTATGTCAAAGTGCTTTTAATTTCTGTTATTTATTTTTTATTTTTTTAGGGTTTCCATTTTGCTGCTTTCCCATATGTTCTTATATATTGTCTCCTTTTTCCATTAGTTGTTTTAAATTCCTATCTGATAACATTGGTGTCATTTCTGAGTCTGTTCCTACTGCTTATATGATTACTTCAGATTGTGTTTTTTCTTATCTTTTACCATATCTTGTGATTTTTGTTGTTAAGAGTGGGGCATGGTGTATTGGTTAATAAGAACTAAGGCAAATAGGTCTTTAGTGTGAGTTTTATGTTAATTGGGCTGGAACTTTGGCTGTGTTTAGTGTTTGTGGTAGCTTTAGGGGCTTCAGATTCTTCTGGGTTTTTTGTTTGTACCTTCCTTTTTAAAAATATTTATTTATTCATGAGAGACACACAGAGAGAGGCAGAGACATAGGCAAGGGAGAAACAGGCTCCCTTTAGGGAGCCTGATGAGTGACATGATCTCAAGACCCTGGGATCACAACCTGAGCCAAAGGCAGACACTCAACCACTGAGCCACCCAGGTGCCCCATTATTTGTACCTTCTTTTTTGAAATTGGATTTCCTCGAATACTTCTCCTTAAAGAGTCTGTGGTTTGTATTTCTTGCCTCTCTAATCCACGGTTATTTTACTGGAGCCCGGCTGATGTAGTAAGGTGTTAGTGAGGGGAAGTACTTAAAATATTATGAATAAACCCTAGTCTTTTAGTGGGCCTGTGTCCCTGGACTGTATCTTCATAAGCATTTCTTTCTACCAACATTCTTCCCTTTAGTGAGACAAGAAGGCAAGAGGGGACTGGAGATTGAGAAATGCTCTTTCTCCAAGACGAATAAGACTCTGGTGAAGTCTTTGTCTTATAGAATAGGCCTTTGTTATAGAGTACACTTTACACCTATTTCACAATGGTTATTCTTTTCAACCCTATGCCAGAGCCAAAAAAGGGATCTTTGTTGATTCTTCACCATGAGAACCTTGTGGGATTCCTGCAGGTAAAACTCATAAAAGTGCGTTGGTCCCTTTGAGACTATGGCTCCTAGGATTTTCTCATTCTTAAGTTAGTCCACATTAAGCCTCCAGCAATGCGTCAAAATAACCATTCATTATTACTATTAATTTATTGCTCCAGTAGTTTCTATTTTAGGTAAGCATTTGGTTATCATTTTCTGGATTGACTCCAAATTATTATCTGTCTCTCCAGATTTTGAGTTGGCAATTTGTCTTGGAACCCATTTTCTAATAGGCTCAAGAAAAATAGTTGATTTTCAGCTTGTTCAGCTTTTTCTTGTTGTCAGGAAGTAATGGCTTTCAAACACCTTACATATAAAAACTGGAGTTTTTCTTGATTATTTTAATGATTTTATTTATTTGAGGGAAAGAAAGAAAACATGCACAAGTTGAGGGGAGAGCCTGGGGCTGAGGGAGAGAATCTGAAGCAGACTCTGCACTGAGTATGTAGCCTGTCTCAGGGCTCGATCCCACAACCTTGAGATCATGACCTTAGCTGAAATCAAGAGTTAGACAATCAACAGCCACCATGGTGCCTCTCTCTTGCTTACTTTAAAATCATGAATATAATCAAATCACCAAAGGCTAGTTTATAGAGAAATAAATCATGGAGTTTAGGAAACTTAAATATTTAGATATCAGATACAGTAGAACAATCAGTCTGTTGGTGGATACTGAAGAGTAGCTCATGGGAGATGGATTAATCCTGGGAGACTATGAAGTCATTAAGACCAAGAAGAGAGAATGTTTCAAGAGAAAGGAATTAAATGTTGCTAAGAGGGCAAGAAAGCCTAAATGAGAGTAGTATATATTTGCTTTGGCAAAAGTCATAGTTGATTTAGATAAGAGCAGTCTAAGTAGAAAGAGATAGGAAGAGTATGATGGGTGTGTGTGTGTGTGTGTGTGTGTGTGTGTGTGTGTGTGTGTGTGTTGAACAAGAAAGCAGAAACCAGACTACAATGAGTGAAAGAGTTTGTTAGAATAAATGTGAAGACATCATCATATAATCTTATTTTTATCAGAAGAGCATCTACCTTTAGCCCTGAATTGTTTAGGAAAACTCTGCAATGGCTATTGAAAGTCTATTCCTAGACTGTAAATCTGATTTGAGAAATAGAATAGCAAACCAGATAAACTACATTATTAATGTGGCAATAATGATGTTAAAAATCCCTGGAGGCTTGAAGAGCAGAACATTACTTTGATAAGGAAAATTCTAGGGTCTAAATTTAGGGAATCTAATATAGCTAAGTTAAGAATTTTAGAAAATAAAATTATCCATTTGGCAAAAAAGATTTACGATTCCTATGTGTATATAGGATTTTTCAAAGGGATATTAGGAAGTATCAGTATATATGTGGCATTGTTAAGCTTAGGGTCAACTGGGGAAAAAGCACTGCTTCCTTTTCAGAGGTGAATTGTTCTTTCCATCCTCCAACCTCCCTGGAAACAGATCTTACAACTGTCCCCACTTCAAGAGCAAAGAGTTAAGTGACTACATTTGAGCCTGTCTTTGAAACCCGAATTTAATCAGGCATTCTGCTGGAGGCAGCCCCCATCAAGGTCAGGATAGCAGGTCTAACTGCTTTTTGTGTGTGTGCTCCTTGTACTGTATGCATTTTGACCTGGTGTGGGGCTATGCTTGAAATGAGATTTCTCAGAGTGAAACAATCTAGTCTAGCAAGTTGAGTTTCATAATGATCGTCTGATGCTTCCTTTCTTGGTGTGAATCTAATGATACAGTATCAGAGAACAAATTCATCATTCATTGACTCCAAATAAATCTACTTTCTCTACTCAGGAGCATTGCTTTTCCAAAACTAGTTGTTTGAATTCTTCTATTTAAATAAAGTACATCATGTTAGCAGAGGGTGAATCTCAAAATGCATACAAATCCCTACCTACTTCCAAGATCAGCTCTGACCACAGAGCTGATACACAATACACAAATTGTATTACCCCTTTTCTTTCACCTTTTCACCTTTTCTAATACCCACTGGGGGATTAGGACGCAGAGGGACATAACAGAACCTTAGCTAATATAATCAGCCACCCTGATCTCTGAGGCTAGTTTCCTGAGTAGTAGACAAAATGAGAACCCTGATAGGGATGCAACCAAAGAAGTGAGCACAGATGGCTAAGGTATTTATGACACTCTTGTCCTTTTATCCTGAATTTTCTTTTCTCATAAATATACTTCCTAACTTTGCTCTGCATCTATACACAGTCTTGGAATTCCTTTCACACAGTTCTTATTATTTAATATGTGTCAAGTTAGTCTCTTTGGATCTTTTATTCCCTAATGAATTTTTCAAAAAGAATTTTTTATGAGTAGTTTTGGATACTGCCATGGCTCTTGTTTTTTTCCTTTTATTATTTTTCTTCATGAGCGCTTTTACTTTTAACAATGATTGTACCACAGCTTTCCTTTCACCAACTAAAAGGAACCAAGTACTTATTTCTCAAGAAGTTTTTATTTTTCTATGTAAACAAATTCCTCAGCCTAAAAAGGTAACACTGAAGCAAGCCATGTTTTATTTTAATATGGAGGCATAAACTAACGGTAAAGGCCTCCACACAGTTTTTAAGAGAGGATTATTCAAATTTTATCAGCCAAGAACTGCAGCAGAGATAATACCAGGGCCCTCTGTAGGAAAGCTGGCTGCCTTATGGCTGACCCACTGTAAGAAAACAGTCTTTTGGGAAATCTAATTCTAACCATTCTAAAACTTCTCTCTGACTTTTTGTTAATATCAAGACACACATCATGCTTTATACCTGACACATTTCATCACTAAAATTTAAAGATATGAGAGACCAAAGAGCTAAAATTCAAGAAAATGATTCACTTTGAGTAAAAAAAAAAAAAAACTTAAGTGTAAACAACAGTGCCCTGGTTTTGGCTTTTTGTTTGGCTAGCATTCATCTCTCATTTATAGGAAGGGGAGGATCAATATTTCATCAATACTTTTTTGTACAGATAAATTTTGAAAGAATATTAAATCTAGTGATAATTTCTAAATCTAGCTATTAGCAGGCTTATCAAAAGATAGATATTTAATTTAACATGTGGATTTGTGGACAGAAATGAAAAATGCCAACAATATATTAAATAGTTCCAATTTCACAAGGCAGAGAAGTGATATGAAAAATAAAAGTAAAATTACATTTTTTAATATAGAGAGAGGTAAACTAATTTTTCTTCAAAATATCTTTAGCCAAAATGCCCTTTGATATTTAATAACATGACCTCAATATCAAAGCTTCTAGCAAAACATTCATGTGCTACATTTGTGAGGCCATCAACCTTTACCTTTACATTTCCAGGAGTTTATTTGTCAGACCATCCAGGATAACTAAGGGATATGAAAATAATCCATCTGTCCAACCTTATTTTTTATTTATTTTTATATATTTCTATACCATGACTGTGTATTAGAGTGAAGAGTTTGAAAAGGCTCTTATTGAACAAGATTGAGATCTGCAGAGGTTAATGCTCTTTCAATTCATGGTGTCAGAGTTAGGATTAGGACACAGTGAGCTTCGCTCCCAGGCCAGAGTACTTTTTCCATGTACAGAACAGTTTGACTCCTTATGAGGCACAAGTAAAAAATATATATATATTTGCTAATTAATAGAATATGATAAGAAAGGAATAGCATTATATGCCCTCCATTTTCACTTCAAATAATAACCGTTCTGTGATGTTTTTCTTGATATCCGTAGGCAATGTAGGCGTTTCTTTAAATTCCCAGGGCTTGTGTTATGTTGTAACATACTTTCTTAGCTTTATATGTTTCACTAGCCTGTGAGTTATTTGAAATAAAAAAATTTAAAAATAACACATTTTGTAATCTCAGAGACAAGCATTGTTGAATGAGTTCATAAATGTACAAGTATACAAATTAATACATTCTGCAGCAGAGTTCCCTGTACAGGAAAGCTCTTGTATCAAGGGCACAGATTTTTCTAGTCAGACACCAGAAAGACCAATCCATAGGGCAAGTGTAATCTTCTCTAAGCAGGGATTTAACTCCCTCAAGGATAAACCTTAACCAGTGGGACTCAGAAGTGAATAGATAAGTTACCCATCCCATGGTAGAGCAATTCTGGAGGTCAGTATCCATGGTTTCTTATAGAGTTTCTAGTGGGGTTGAGCCCCACTTCCAAGGATGATTAATTAGCTAATTAACTAAACCCTTGGTTGATTTTTTTTCTCTTTATTCCCTCAATTTCTCGAATTTCTTATTTATGCTGCCTTGATTACCAGGCAAGTAAGTTACCTACATTCAAGTCTTTATCTCAGTGTTTGCTTTAGGGGAAACACAAACCAAAGCAATGAATCTAAAGAAGGAGAGGAAAAATAATTCTGCATTTAATAAAATATTGTATGTCATTTATTTGGTTGTAGAAACATGGTGGGCACTACAAACTACTAAAAACTGAATGTATGTGTCCATATAGATAGATGTAGATGATACAGATATAAATTGTATTACCCCTTTTCTTTCACCTGTGAATTCCTGGATCATCTAGTTTTATACAGTTCTTCCTTTTGGTAAAGGTTAATAATGAGATTACAAGTCCTTATTCCTTTACCAAACACTACATAGATGAAATTGACTATAAGACATATAAAACAAAAACAAAACAAGAAAAAAATAACCTCTGCTTCTTAGCAGAATAAGATATTGTTCAACTACCTGAATGGAAGAAGGTCTGAATGACTACCAGTAGTCTCAATACCAGTTTTGTAACCAGAATTATAAAACAAAACACATTAAAGGAAGAAATAGATTGATTGTCAACTGCCAGTGACCTATTGCTACATTTCCCCTATTCACCTATTGAAACAAAAATATATTGGCAAAAGTTCTACCCTTTCTTAACCATTGCAGTTCTTTCTTCTAACTGCTCCCTACCTGCCTGCCTTCAAATACACAAATACACAGGCTCTATTTTTTTTTCAGTTATAAAGAATCCATACATATCTCTATTATGAATTGGACTTATGCTATACTTCAAAAATGTCTAGTGTTTGAAAATTCACAAATGGTAAAAGCATCAACTTTTTAAAATTTTATAGTCTTCAGATAAGGAATTTAGTCTACTAAGCTAAGAGTCAAACCTTCAGCTTTTCAGAAGAAAAATTCTTACAGGAATGAGTTTTCTGCACTATACTAAATTTGTGGGAGTTAGAACTTCTTGAATCTATTTTTTTTTTTTTTTAGTGCAGTTTTCAGGCTTTGTAATCATTTATTTCAACAGTGTTCCAGAAGGTCAAGTAAGCTTACTAAACAGTTTACGTGATTAAAAGATGGTACTCTATAAATATTCATGGCTTTGATACTGTTTTATGCCCATCATCTTCCAAGGCTTTTTCACAATTTGATTGAAAAAAGGGTCCTTGATCTATCTCTATGAGGTTAACAGCCACCCAAATTTTATTCTATTTTGGCAATATAGTTTTTGTTTTGTTTGTTTAAACAAGAATGCTTAATGGTCATTCCAAACTGAAATGAATTGTGACTAAATTGTTGCCTTAATGCAGTTTTTTAATGGTTATTAGGTGATCTCAAATTCAATGTCATTGAAATACATTCAATTTAGTCTATGTCAAAAATGATGAAACTCACTAGACAATTGCATCAGTTAATTGAATTTCAAAGATGTTTCATAACAATTTGGATATATTAGATAAGAAATGCAGTGACATTTTTTGGAGGATCATGCTATCAATGAAAGGCTAAGGAAATGATGTTTAATGTTGAAAGAATGAAGGAGGGATGGAAAATGGTGTCTAGTAATAAAGGAAGATGGGAGGGATCCCTGGGTGGCTCAGTGGTTTAGTGCCTGCCCTCCACCCTGGGCATGATCCTGGAGTCCCAGGATCGAGTCCCACGTCAGGCTCCTTGCAGGGAGCCTGCTTTTCCCTCTGCCTGTGTCTCTGCCTCCCTCTCTGTGTCTCTCCTGAATACAATAAAATCTTTAAAAAAAATAAAAATAAAGGAAGAAGGGATAAAGAAAGAGCATGTATTGCATGTTCTATACGTAGGACACTCATTTCTTCTTCTTTGCTTTTGGCCATGCTTTTGACCCTACTTGACATGTACTACTTCTCTTACATATGTACTTACAACTTTTAGGTACATTCTTTGCAAGATTTTCTATGAACTCTTCCCTTCTTGTGTTTTATCCTATAGTGATCTTGGCTACCAATGGCAAACAAAATTATTTTATAAATGGAAATGTGTAATTTATGTAATTTAGTTATTTCTTAAGAGTGAATAGTAGCATGGTACTATGGAAAGAATACTTGCTATACAATTCTATTTTCAGGATCTCTGCTCTCTAATTTTTAATTTACACACATGTAAAAGACAGATAATCATACCTAATATGGCTCCTCATGTATTTATAGAAATCCTTGAACTATAAGAAAAATAGAAGGCATTTATGTCGCTGTAGTATTTTTTCTAAATATATATTTACATTTTATCCTAAACTCTGGGAGAATTCTAATATATATTTGTTAAAACTTATACAGAATGTTGGAAGAAACATATGCTAATAATTATAATGAAATAATAGCTAACATTAATAAAGTGTTTATATATTCTAGGCACTGTGTTAAGTGCTTAGTACACATCATCTATTTAATTTCTCATTTATTTTGCTAGTGAGGAAGCAGAATTTTTGAGAGTAAGTAGCTTGTCCAAGTTTACACATATAGTTAGGAGATGAGGAGGTGAGATTGTAACCCAAGTTGTTTTGTTGTTGTTTGTTGCTGGAGGTTTTTTGTTTTGTTTTGTTGTTTTTACTTCAAAAGCTATTATTGTTGCATATCTAAAGATGAGAGGGGAAAAGGGTTTTAGGGAAAAAAAAGGATAGTTTTGTAGATGGAGCTTTGTATGCACTGAAAATATCTGGGTTTGTAACTCTTACTTTCTGAGCTCCAGTAAGTTGCTCAAACTGGAAAAATGACTCAACTGTGGCTTACACATATGATAGGTAGGTACATAAACCTAGTGCTAAGTCAGACACTGGATTGCTATAAGCATTATATTTTATTTTTTCCAGTTATATTGAGAAATAATTGACATATTTCAGTATATAACTTTAAGGCATACAGCATAGCATGATGGTTTGATTTACATGTACTGTGAAATGATTACTAACATTATTTTTTCTATTTACAAAAAGCTGCCCAATAGAGCAATTTGCTTACCATTTGCATGGCCACAACATTCAATTAACACTTGGCCAGGCAGCAAATTCTGATAGTGGAATGAGTAAGAAGATAATCATGCTTAAAGTACATATTCAATTATTAGAATATTCTGCTATTGGCTAAAAATGAACTAACAATAAGAACTACGGAGCTAGATTCATCCAAGGCTGAAATTTGACATGCTGAACACTGAATAAAATCACTAATTTTAGAGTTGGTATAATTCTGTTTCTGTATTTCTCTATTGAGACTTAATTTTTGAATTAAATAATAAAGCATGTTTACATTAAAAGTTTAGAATTTCAAAGTAGATTTATTTTTAAACTAAAGGCTTTTTTAAAAAAACCTTTTCATTAGAATTCATTAGAGGAATTTTATATATTTGTATATTTTTCTGAAATATGGGGATGATCAAACTCAATGATCATTGAGAATGATTATTTGATGACTATATAGATGAAATAGGAATTTAAGTTTATGGAATGGCAAATAAGAATGGTGCCTTGATCAGCAAAGTTAATTATCTTACTATCTCTATGCCATGTGAAGAAACTATGTCTTTGAGTGGAAGTTTAGACAAAAATCTGGGCAAACCTTGTTTGGTTTCAGTAGATCAATGAGAGATTGAAAACTTTAATGAAATATTAGCTGAAATTTTCCAAATACTTATAGGAAAAATGTAACTTAATATGCATTTATACGAATATATGTAATAGTAAAGGTTATGCACTATACTGCACTATACTATTAAATAAGCAATTTATTTGCTTATTTATTAGGAGGAGGTAAGTCTTTTTACTAAAAGTATTAAAATAATATTTTAAATGCGAAGAATAATTTTTGTACTTGAACTTATTTTCTATAGAGAGCTTAGGTGATTTTATCTTAAATCGATCTCTTAAAAATATATTTTTATATGTATATGATATATGCACATATTAAATTTTATAACAAATATTTTTGTCATGAGTCATATTTCTACAATAAACTAAATTATTTAAGGCATGCTACATACATTTAAAAAGGAATAACATTTAATAATTAAACTTGTAAGCTAAATACTTTACCTTTTTTATTAATGAATTTAAAAAGCAAGCTATTTGCCTGATAAAAGGCAGAACAGTGATTTAAAAACCTCGAAATGCATACTCTTTCATAACAGTTTGTTATCTTTCAGTGACTTTATATTTGTTTTATTTATGCTACCTTTCTTTAAAAAAAGAAAATTACCTCTTAATATTTCTAAGTGTAGAGTTGAAAGAGACCATAAAGATTACCTAAGACTCCCCATCTTATATTCCATTACTCACCATTCTATGTCATGCTTTTTGAGATTCCATATACAGAAATCACATAACCATGGTTAATATCCTTCCTTCTCAGTGAATACCTCAATATTAATCTAGCATCATATTTCAGGAGCACTCATCCCTACCAAATGCTGCATCCTTTCACCAGTTGTTTGTTTTTATGCCTTTTAGGCAGAAAAACCTTGTACCTGTCATATTTAAAATAAATTATTTTCATTATCTCTTTTAATTTTCTTTATTCCAAGGTAAATATGTATGAATTTGTCTTCCCTTATAAACGGATTCCAGACTCTTCACCTTCTTACCCTCTCAGCTCTGGGTACTCTTATTGTCTATAGTCCTTTTGAGATTAGGTACTTCTAACAAATATAGTAGTAGACTTGCTGTTTCATCTTTGTCCATGATGATGACATCATATTTCAAATATTTGAAATTATTTCCTATTAGTTATACTATATTAGGAACCATATCACAAACTCACTTTGAATTTCATGTCAGGTTGAAACCACCTGAATCTTTTTCATTCTAACTACAAATACTCAGTTCTTACCTCACCCATATTAATCCCTTGGATATATACTTTTTTAATTTCATTTATTTGTTCATGAGAGACATAGAGAGGCAGAAACATAGGCATAGGAAGAAGCAGGCTCCCTGTGGGGAGCCTGATGTGGAACTCGATCCCAGGACTCCAGGATCACAACCTGAGCCAAAGGCAGACATTTAACCACTGAACCATCCAGGTGCCCCTCAGATATTTTTATATAAAAATAGAATTTAATATTTATTTCCATTTATTTTTATCTTGTATTTTTAAAAAAGATTTATTTGTTTGAGAGAGAGAAAAAAAGAGAGAGATTGAGAGCACAAGCAGAGGGAGGGGCAGAGGGAGAAGCAGATTCCCTATTGAGCAAGAAGCCAAATGCAGGCTGTATCCTAGGACCCCGGAATCATGACATAAGCCGAAGGCAAACGCTTAACTGATTGAGCCACCCAGGTGCCCTTATCTTGTAATTTTTATCAGAATTTTTATCATAGCAAGTATGTGATAGCAGCAAAAAAATTCTACTCTGAAAACTGTGGTTTAGAACAAAAGCTTAAGATGTATTTCTCTCAAGGTTTATTGAGGTATAATTGACAAAATGCTTGCAGTATATAATATGATGTTTTGGTGTTTGTATATATTGTGAAAAGATTACTACAGTCAAGATAATCAACATATTACCTCATGTAGTTGCCATTTTTTTGAATGACAGCATGTTTTACTCTTTTAGCAAATTTCAAGTATACATTCTAGTATTTTATCAACTATAATTACCATGCTGTGTTTTAGTTCTTCAGAATTTATACATCCTGCATATCTTTACTTTGTACCCTTTGACATCTCTCCATTTCTCCCATTTCTACCCCTGGCAACCACCATTCTATTCCCTGCTTCTGTTAGTTCCAGTTTTTTTAGATTTCTACAGAGAAAGAAGTTCAGGCAGTACCTGTCTTTCTGTACCTGGCTTCTCGCTGTCAGCATAATGTCCTCCAGGTTTTATTCATGTTTGTCACAAATGATAGGATTTCCTTCTTTTTAAAGTATGAATAGTATTCGTGTATGTGTGTGTGTGTGTGTGTGTGTGTATGTTCTTTAGTTTTAGAATTTCTGTTTGATTCTTTTTATTTAACGATTTCTCTGTTGAATTTCTCATTTTGTTCATGTATTATTTTTCTGACTTTATTTAGTTTTGTATCTGTGTTTCTGGTAGCTCCCTGAGTGACTTTAAGATAGTTATTTTGGCTTATTTGTCAGAAAGTTCATAGATATCTGTTTTTTAAGGTTGGTTACTGGTGCCTTATTTTGTTCCATGGATGATGTCATGTTTCCCCAATTATTTATGGTCCTTGTGGTCATGTGTTGAGTCTGTGCATTTAAAGAATTAGACATCTTTTCCACTCTTTATAGACTGGCTTTGGGAGGGAATGCCCTTCACCAATCAGCCTATTCAAAAATTCTGGGTAGGGTGTCTGGTAGAGACTTCAAGGTACATCTGGTACCTGAGTCGGGGTACGGGACTGGCATCTGGATCCGTAAGACGTGGCCTGTATCTGTGTTCACAGGGGCAGTCCCAGTGCCTGGATCCACTGTGGTGGTGTTAGCTCTTGAGTCTGTGGGGGTGGGCCTGGAACCTGAGTCTGTGGGGGCTGACTTGGCACTGGAGTCTAGTAGGACAGGTTTGCTACCTGGGTCTGCAGGGGTGGGCCTGGTTTCAGGGACTAAGAATGTAGATACGGTATCAGGGTCTATTGGGGTGGGCCTGATGCTGGGGTGAGCCTACAGCCTGAGTTCATAGCAGCTGTCCTGGTGCCCGGATCCTTGGGAATGAGCTTGGTTCTGAGTTGATGGGAACTGGCCTGGCACTGGACTCTACTAGAGCAGATGTGGCACCTGGATCACAGAGATGAGCTAGTTTCTAAAACCTGGAGTCTGGGGCCATGGGAGCTGACCTTGTGGAAAAATGTACTTGAAAGGGCACCTGGGTGGTCCAGTGGTTGAGCGTCTGCCTTCAGCCCAGGCTGTGATCTCAGGGTCCAGGGATCGAGTCCCACATCTGGCTCCCTGCAGGGACTCTGCTTCTCTCTCTGCCTATGTCTCTGCCTCACTCTGTGTCTCTCATGAATAAGTAAATAAAATATTTAAAAATAAATAAATAAAATGAACCTTGAGCCTGAGTCTTTGGAGGTGAACTTGACCCTGAGTATGCGGTAGTTGGCCTGGTGCTGGAGTCCAATAGGATGGGCCCAATGTTTGGGACCATAGAGGCAGCCTAGAACCTGGGACCATGGGGGCTGATTTGGCACTGGGGCAGGCTGGAGCCTGGGGTAAAAGGATTGGGCCTTGAGCCCGAGCATACAAGGCCAGCCTGGCACTGGTATGGAACTGGAACCTGGAGCCCTGAATTCATCCTGGTGTCGTGGTATGCCTGGAGGCTGAGTCTGTGGGGGCTGATTCAGTGCTGGGGTGGGCTAAATTTTTTTTACATATTACAAATATCATGGTAATAGCTACTATTTTTTGGGTAATGGATGGTCTGTTCAATGTTTTATATTCATTGTTATCACTGATTTTTAAAATTGAGAAATGTTATTATCTCTGTTTTATAGATGTGAAAACTGAAACTCAGAATTTAAGTGACTTCTCCAAGCTTCATTTGCTTAAGTGGTAGAGTTCTGACTTCAGTCTGGCATTATTTTCCTCCAAAGCTTGTGCAGACTCCACTTCAAAAAAAGACAAAAGTATCTTAGTGCACCAAGTATGTCAGTAATCCAGTATTTTCAGACATTAGTTAAATTATCCAATTATCAGTGTTATATGAGTTTTAGGAGGGAAATTATTTTTGTTTTGGAGGATGTTTTGAGTAATGGAAGAAATTCTGATGTTCCCTGACTGAATTTCTAAATTATCTCAATGCCTATTTCCTTTGAATTTTAATTCATTTTTAAGATTAATTTAACTTAATTTTTTTAAAGATTTATTTATTTGAGAGAAAGAGAGAGAGAGCACTAGTGGGGTTTGGAGAGGGGAGAGGAAGCAGGCTCCGCGCTGAGCAGGAAGCCCGATGTAGGGCTTCATCCCAGGGCCTGAGCCAAAGGCCGATGCTTAACAAACTGAGCCACCCAGGCACACCTAAATTAATTTTAATTTTAATTCATTTTTTTCCTCAGGCATATACTTATCCCTCTTAAAGTACAGAGACTGGTTGTCTTTGAGAATACACTGGGTAAAAAACCAAGCCTTTTGTCTGGTGTAATCTGTACTTCAGCGACTGGAGTAGAATTCAAAAGAGCTTTAAATCACGTGATCCTTGTCATATCTACTAAAGGTCTAGTCAATAGAAGAGTTAATTTCAGATGGCTAAGATTATAACCAGATCACATGGCAGCTGCTGTGCCACCAAATGGAATGGGTAAACTGCATACTTTTTAGGAGACATGTCCCAGGTAATTTTGCTCAGCAAGAAACAATTTCTTGAAACGAAGTAATGCAACTTGAAACACAGTCCCCACAAAGAATAAGCCAAACACCCCATAATCACTGAAAAATATTAAAAATATTAACATTTCATAGAATAGTCTTTGGGTGAATAATATATTTACTTCAAATCATATTCTCTACCTGAAACTTAATTATGAAAGTAATAGATTGAAAAGCAAATGCGTTGCTCTCCAACTAGATTTTGAAGATAAATAGTGACTTCTAACTTTTTGAAGAATTTTAAAAGGAAGAAATGAAGGATGGGAAACACTCGAAAGGTGATTTTATTTGTTTCCTTATTATTTTTTAAGAAAGAAAAATTGCCTTTGATTTATTTTTATGGACTGTTTTATAACAGCATTATTAAAAAGTGGAGTTGTACTTGTTGATGGTTTTACTGATTGGCATGAAAACTAATTGAATATTTGGTGTCAATGTCACCAGTAAATCCAGTTGGTTTCCAATACTAGTTATTTTAATAAAAAATTATATCGGGCTTAGTCCTTTCAAACAACAAGGATATAAGGATTGATATTTTTTCTTTTTTGTTTATTATTTTGGTGATTCACTTTGAATTAATCAAAAAAATTAGTATTTTTTCCTTGAACGAAAAAGAGCTAGTTTTCAGAGGCTCTTTATTTTATTAGAGACCTGACCTGGATAGGATCTAGACAAAGAGATTACTTGCCTAAAAAAAAAACCAAAAAAAACAAAACAAAAAACTCTCTTATTCTTCCATAGCACTCTTATGAGATTATTCTTATTAGTGAAACATTTCTGTATTCTTCAGGATTATTTGTCTGGCAATAGTTACGTTCTGGTGCTTTTACTACATAAATAAACCACAGTTATCATTGCGTGAAACTGCAATATGGGCAGGTTCTGCAAAGAAAGCTTGCTTCTTTTCTAGATGATGTTAGCTGAGACTACTCAACTGGGTACTGGAGGATTCTTTTCTTTTCTTTTTTTTTTTTGGAGGATTCTTTTCTAAGTTGATTTACTCACATAGGTTGCAGATCTTGAGCCCAACTGAGACTGAGAGTCAGGACCCTTCATTCTGTTCACATGATTCACTGTGTGGGCTTCTCCATAGGCTGTATCCTCAATGACTGGTAGCTAGGTTCTAAGAGCAAATATCTCAAACAACAGAATATGGTAGCTGCTGTGTTTTTAAGGTCTAGAAACTAGCATAGCATCAATTCCACTTTATTCTATTGCTTTGTCACAGAGATCATATTTATTAAGATGGATTATAGACTCCAAATCTTGATAGGAAGAGTGCCAGAGAGTTTCTAGGCTATGTTTTAAAATAAAATGACCAAACTTATTTGCATTTGTCTCCTATATACGTTGCACTCACTTCCTCCCAAAACTTCCCCAAGGTCTTATCTTATAAACAAGTTCAGTCTTCAGATATGGAATCTCATCATTTCAATCAAGTCTGTATACAAATGAGTATCTTTGAATTCAGTTCTGTGAGTATCAGCTCATCAACGTTTCTTTCTTTATCTCAAGTCCTGTGACTAAAGAGACAAATGATCTGTGCCCCCAACATACATATTCCACAAACATGGAAATCTTAAACTCCAATATAAAGGTCTTAAAGAGTGGGGACTTTGGGAGGTGATTACGTCGTGAGAATGGAGCCCTCATGAATGGGATTAGTGCCCTTATAAAAGAGACCCATCTAGAGAACTCTCTAGCCCTCTTTCTGCCATCTGAGGATGGATAGAATTCAGGAGTTTTTAACCCAGAAGTGGGTTTTACTAGAGCCCTGATCTTGGACTTCCAGTCTCCAGAACTATGAAAAATAAATTTCTGCTGGAAATGTATATAATATTATAAAACTTTTATATAACTTTAAAAAGTCATCCTGTCTATAGTACTTGACTACAGTAGCCAAAACTGGCTAGAACGAGAGCCCTGGATCCTTTATATCTGAGTGATTCTTTGGTTTCTCACATTTTATCATAGGCAGCAAGAAGAATCAACCTAGGAAGTAATTAAAATATTTTTCTGGAGATCTCATAACTAGGTATATTTTCTATATTGTACAACATCACAGATGACAGTTTTGCTAAAATTTCTGCCACTAAATTACAAGGATCTATTTTGTAATTTTCAGTGACATTCCCTTACTTTCCTTTAAGCCCTCAATATATACAAAAAGATATCAGTGTTTTATTTGAAGGAAATCACCTTAACAACTTGTGTCTTCAGTTATAGTTAAAAAGAATATACATACTTGTTAAAATCTGCCAGTAGACCTATCATGTAGTCACAGCTACCCAGAGCAATTTGACACAATAGCTGAAGAATCACTGCTCTCGAAAAGACCTCAATGGTGCCAAAATATCAGGGAAAATTTATTTCATCCACTACACCAAATATTTTTCAAATACAAATTGAGTGGAATTATTTTCTTAAATGTAGAGGCCCCTCTATTGTTTTTAGAGTCTCTTGCCCATTACTTCAACTATTCTTGCCAATATTCTATATTTCATTATTTTTATAAGCGTATCAGAACATTTGTTCTGATAGGGGCCCACACTCAGACTATCCGTGCCTGCAGTCATACTGGATTAATTAATTATTCTTAAATGGTCACTCCTATTGTTTTCAAAGTTTCAAGTCAAAGACCCTTCCCATCATTGTTCTCTAGACATTGCTATTTGAACTGACTTTTACAGTCAAAATTCTGGTGCCCATAAATGAAGTAAATGCACCACTTGTGGAATTGACTTTTAATGAGATATATTTCTTTTTGTATTATTCATTATATTTCTCACAATATGATCAGTGTATAATTTTTATATTGATTAAATGGAAAAACTCCATTTAGATTCTCCCTCACTCCATGCCCCACCAAACCACACAACCACGGTAATTCTAGAGTTTCTAGTAATTCTGGTAACTAGTTAGATTTGCGGTAACTTCTTTAAATTAATGTGAAATGGAGAAATGTGTAAACATACATTTTAGTTTTTCAGTTTGATATCATCTTCATATATGAGTTTTACATTATTTACTTACATAGTATTTTGCCCTTTGAGAATTAGCATATGTCCTGTACCTGTACTTTGGGCACTTGCATTTCATTGTTTACTCTGTTTTTTGCTGTGTAAATATAGTTTACTTTTAGTACAGTTTTCACCTTGAAGGATCCTTTAACATAGGGAATGCAAAAGTAGTCTTGTTAAATATATAAGATTTTCTTCTTTTGCTTTTATACTCTCATATTCTTTAACTTCATGAGGTCATCATTTAGGTGCAAATTATTATTAATATTAAACTAATTCTTATTGAATGCACTAATTTTCTAGTGAATGGCATTTTTACTCTTGGATTAAAGTGCTTAATTATTAGAGACACCATTAGAAATATTTTAAAATAAAAAATGATCTTGTCCCCAACTTGTTTGGTCCCATTTGTTTATTTCATTTAATAAATTTTTATCTAGCTTTCATTATATGCTAGACATCATCTCAGCACTTTATAAATGTTAGTTTATTAATCTTTGTAGCAACTCTACGAAGTAGGTAGTACTATTATACCCATTTTATAGATGAAGACACTAAGAGAGCTTAAATAACTTACCCAAGATTCACACAACTAAATAGGCGCTGGAAATTAGTTTTATATGCTTTAATCCTGTGATAACAATGGTCTTTTCCTTTTACCTTATAAATCATTTTTATTACCAATAATCCTAATTGATTCTGTCACATACCTGTAAAATATAGTTTGTGATATAAATTATGAATAGGAAATATGAATCCAAACTCAATACTGAGCATACAGTATGCTGTTCTTTATTTATCTAATAAAAAGCAGCATGTTTGCTATCATGTTGTGTTTGAAAAAAAGTTTTAGGATTATTAAAACCCAAACTATTTTCAATGAAATGGAATCTTTGATATATTCTTCCAATCTATATGAAGATGGGTAGTGTCCAGAGTTTTGTTTTCTTGACCATTTTACATTTTTTAAAAAAGATTTTATTTATTTATTTGACAGAGAAAGTACAAGCAGGGGGAGTGGCAGTCAGGGTAGAGGGAGAAATAGGCTCCCCGTGGAGCAGGAAGTCCTATGTGGGGCTCTATCCCAGGATCCTAGGATTATGACCTGAGCCAAAGGCCCCTTAACCAACTGAGCCACCCTGATGCCCCTTGACCATTTTACTTTTTTCAGAAAATTCTTTTGGGAGAGATTATAATTTCACCTTGGTAGACATGGCCATACTGTTTTGGTTTCATAAAAAGTTTGTGTCTCACCAAAATTCCTTATAATAAAAGAAAATACATTATTTTATCTGATATTGAAAAAAAAACTGTGGCTTTAAAATGTGTCTCTTTCTATATTTTTAAAAGTATTTATTTTGGAAAAGTGTTTTTGGAGAGTTTCAAGTTTGTGTTTGATTAATGTGACAACAAAAACTCAACCCAACTGATAGAAAGTTATGCTATAAATAAACCATGGCTACATTATCATTTTCATTATAAGTTTGATGAAATATTGTCTTAAGGAGAGATACACTACTGACAGCAATGAAAAACAAGACATCAGAAATTCCATTTAAGTGCAGGTGGCAGTATTATTTACTGCCATCCACCCATGTTACTGCCAGGCTTCTTAAATTTACACAGAGGGAATATATCCTCTCAGCTTGTGACAACTGGAGGGGAAATCACACTAGTAGAACTACATTCTCATAAATGGCTAAAGAAGACTTTTCTTCTGTTCAACTTAAGTATTATTGGAAAGGCAGAAAACCAATGATTATGAGAAATACAGATTTTGAAATTCTGGGGCACCTGGTATGACTCAGTTGGTTAGGTGACCGGCTCTTAATTTCAGCTCAGGTCATGATTTAAGGACTTGAGACCAAGTCCCACATTGGACTCGTAGAGCCTGCTAAATATTTTCTCTCCCTCTGCCCTTCCTCTGTTGACTCCCTCTTACTGTCTCTCTCTCTTTAAAAATAAATTTAACATGGACTTTAAAAAAATTAAAATTTTAAAAAAACTTTCTTTTCAATATTTGCTTTCCAACAAATTTTATCTACATTATCATCTTTCCTTTCTTAAGGTTAAAAATAACCACCACCACCATCACAACCACCATCACAAAATTCAAATAAAATTTTCCATTATCATCTTTCTTCCTTATATATTTTAAAAGTCTTTACAGTTATCTTTATTTTTTTTAAGATTATTTGTTTATTCATGAGGACACACACACACACAGAGAGAGAGAGAGAGAGAGGCAGAGACATAGGCAGAGGGAGAAGCAGGCTCCTTGCGGGGAGCCTGATGCAGGATTGGATCTGAGGACCCCCAGATCACCACCTGAGCCAAAGGCAGATGCTCAACCACTGAGCCACCCAGATGCCCCAACTCAAGACATTTAACTCAAATTTAAATGTATTGTTCTTTTCTTTTTTATAAAATTTTATTTCCTCATCCTTCTTGCTTGACTAATTAGCTTTTTTCCTCTAATCATATGTTAGCAATGTTTAAGGATGCTAGATTTTTTTCTAGGGCAGGTTTTTTTTTTTTTTTTCTTTTTTCTTTTTTCTTTTTTCTTTTCCTTTTTAACAACTTCAGCTTTTAATAATGGGAACAACTTGCCATTCCAGAAACAATGTTAGGGAAGAAAAATCTTCCTTTTAAAAAAAAACTTAAACTCATCAAGATTATATATATTCTAACTTTTTACTTCTATGATTTAAACTTTTCTGTTGCAATACTACCCATTTCATTTAACATTGTTCTTGTACCATCGCATACTGAAGAGAAAACAGTATGACAGCAAAGCTTACATAATTTAACAAAAGAATTTGTACAATGATCTTTAAAAATCTTTGGTTTTAGTGGCTTTTTTTTTTTTTTTTGTACACAAAGATAAGGAGGCTACAGAAAAGAATCATGGGGCTTTCCCAAACTATTTCTTAGATAAAAGATATGAAAAGACTTTTTGTACATAAGGAAACCATAGTTTGATCTGCCATTTGTCTTATAGTAGGGACAAAGGCAGTATTAAGATATACTATGTCCATTCAAGCTATAAATACTACCTAAGAGATATAGAATCAAAGCATGAACATAAGAGAATAAATCCTCTACAGGGCAAATGACTACAAGCATGTTGCTATGAGGCCAGTGCTGGAAATGGTGTCACTGTGGAACATCAGGAAAAGTTGTGATGATCAAATGGCATTTGAGACTTGGGGTGCCTAAGGTATGACAATACCCAAAGTAAAGCTTTTACCTACAGGGGCAGAAGGAGCATGTATACTCTGGGGCTGGGCATGCTCAGCTGTGCAAACAGATTGGATTAGAGCAGTGATTATTGTTTGTTAGCAAGATATCAGAATCACCAGGAGAACTTGTTTAAACATAGTTAAGTCCTACCTCCAGAGTTCCTGATTTAGTAGTCTGAGGTGGGGACTGAGAATTTGCATTTCTAAGTTCTCTGGTGGTGCTAATGTTGCTGGCCCAGAAACAACATTTGTGAAGCACTGAATTAGAGCCATTTTCCTATGGTGATGTCCAATATATTCACTTTCAAATCTTGGAAGAAAACGAACCAGAAGGAACAAAATCAATTTTGTATGGTTATAAAATCTATGAAATTCTAAATAAAAGTGATTTATTTTCACAAAACCTTTCAGGTTAATTAACATGATAGTATAATCACATGAATTTTAAATCTCAAAATAGAGTTTATAATATACAGTGTTTTACACATCTTTTTGACCATGAAATCTCTTTCTGAGATCATGTATTTATATGTCCCAGATCTAGCAATTTATGGAGCACACTTGATGGTATTCTTGAAAAGATTGTTTTATGGTCACTTTCAGCTTTTACATTCTATTAGGATTCAGAATTTCTTGCTAGTCTTAGATGATGTCTGATGAAGGGCATTATGAGGTTAAGTAGGAAATTACAAATTTTCTCAAGGGAGAAACTGATTCTGCTACATCAACGAGTACTAATGTACATGTACAATCTGAACATCTCATGGGATAATTATAGTGAAATTCAAGATAAAATCCACACTACCCCAATAGTATCAGATGAATGATGCTGTAAGATTTTGATGGTGTAGCCTCTTACAAATTCATTGCTATACAAACAGAAAATTTGAGAATCTATTCAAATTGGCCTGAATTTATTTACTAGTTGTAGTAGGCTGAATAAGTGCCCCATAAGGATGCTAATATCCAAATCCTGAGGACCTGTGAATGTTACTTTAAAAAGGACTTTGAAGATGTGACTAAATTAAGGATCTTGAGATAGGAAAATTATCTTGGGTTATCTAGGCGGGCCTAATGTAAGCACAAGGATCCTTATTATAGGATGGAAGAAGAAGATTTTTTTTTGTAAAGATTTATTTTTATTTATTTATGATAGACACAGAGACACAGGCAAAGGGAGAAGCAGGCTCCATGCCGGGAGCCCAACGCGGGACTCGATCCCGGGACTCCAGGATTGCGCCCTGGGCCAAAGGCAGGCACGAAACCTCTGAGCCACCAAGGGATCCCCCGGAAGAAGAAGATTTGACTGTAGTAGTGGCATGTAAAAGTGGTGTAACATGAGAAAGATTTGACCAGCTCTTGCTGGCTTTGAAGATGGCAGAAGAAGCCAAGAACTAAGGGCTGTAGATACTCTTTAGAAGCTGTAGAAAGGCAAAGAAATAAATTCTATCCAATTGCCTGCAAAAGGGATGCAGTCCTGCAGACCATTTTAGGCTCTGAATTTAAGGACTAAAAGATAATAAATTTATATTACATTAAGCCACTAAGTTTATGGCAACCTGCCATAGTAGCAATAGGAAACTGGTAAACTAATGGAAAAATATTATAAAACATATGAATAGATCCTCTAAAGAATTTGTAATCCCCCAAAGAATGACACATTTTAAATTCCATCATCAAAAATATTATAAATAATAGTACTAGAAGATATTTATTTATTGCTTATTACATACCAAGTATTATACTGAGTGGTTTACATGCATTACTTTATTTATATACATTCACTTATTGAGTTGTTATACAACCATAAGTAACTTATATTTAGTATCTCTTTACTGATGGAAAAAATGAAGCAATGATTTAAGTGATCTGTACCTTATCACACATTACTAAATGGATGAGAAAGGCTGTGAATCAGGTCTGTCTGTTCCAAACTGTTATGCTATTATCACTGTAATATATGACTTTCATCCACAGTTAAGGGTACGGTTGTGTCTAAAGCCACGTCCAGTTGGAGATACCAAGGTTCTATGTAGTGTGAGATTGTTTTTAAGGCAATTAGTTCCTTTTTATTATAGCCTAGCTGGACAGCCAGCATTCTTTCAGTAACTCCTATGAAAACTTGATATGCATTCATATGTAAAATTTGCATCGTGCACCTTGGTACAGGAATTTGTTTCAAGGATTTTACATAGTTCTTTCTTGATAAGCTTAATAGATTATACATGCCTGCAGCTCTGACTTATTTAGAATATAAATCTTGCCATTTTCCTTGAGTGGCCTGTATAAATAAATTTCAGTACTCTTTTTAAAGGCATAGTTCTTTGAGGAGCCATGATAATAGATTAGAAAACATTAAAAAACAAATAATTTCAAATGAATACAAAAGTACAGTTAAAAGTATTAAAATGAAATCACTACTTAACACATTGTCTGGATATAATAAGCATTCAAATAAATTAATAATGAAACAAAACCATCCAAAATGTTAGTCAAAATGAAAAAAATTTCTCTTCCCTTCCCCTTTTGATACATACCTATAGCTTTTCCAAATACATGTGGTGTGTTTGTGCTGCTAGAATGAATGTACTATATGCATTGTTATGCAAATTTGTTTATTTGTGTTTTAAGTTGTCTTTTCCTTTTTTTTTTTTAAGATTTTATTTATTTATTCATAGAGACACAGAGAGAGAAGAGAGAGAGGGGGGCAGAGGCACAGGCAGAGGGAGAAGCAGGCTCCATGCAGGGAGCCCTACGTGGGACTCGATCCAGGGTCCCCAGGATCACACCCCGGGCTGCAGGTGGCGCTAAACCGCTGCGCCACCTGGGCTGGCCCAAGTTGTCTTTTCCTTAACAATAAACTATGAATTTTCTTTTTCTTAGTACATCTAGGGCTACTTTAATTTTTAAAGTATTCCTTCATATTGGCATGAGCATACCATTATTTAACCAGTCTCATGCTGATGAATGTTCAGATTGACTTCATTTTTATTGCTAATAAAAGTAATGCTGTTACAAAATGCTGCAATAGATCTTTATTTGCTTGATTGATAATATTCATAGACTAGATCCTTTAAAGTGAAATTCCTGATTCAAATGTATCATACCTAAAAATTTTGACAGATAATGATAACATGCCCCTATAAAAGGTTGCAACAACTTATAGTCATACCAAATTTATGAGTTTCTTTTCTTCTTTCCTTTCACTGATTCTGAGTATGCAAAAAATCTCTAAAGTTTTCCAATGGAAAAATTTTACATAGTTTAGTGAATATTTTCTATATTTTCAGACTCATGCAAAGCAGAATAAAGAACAATGAAGTACACAATATAGAATTTACTTTCATACTCTTATTCTTACTGCTGACATGACCCCTAGTAAGATTTCCTAGTTACTTATATGTAACAGTGTATAAGTGTACAAAACATTGAGTACATAACATACAAGTTAAAGCTGTAGGAGTCAAATATTGAGCACCTTGAGAATCCAGTAAGCAAAATAGTCAATATTGTTAAATTTGTTTGGCGAGAGGTCCTACTCATAATTATAAGAAGTAAACTGGGTCTAGGGTAGGTAAGGAAGAAGACAGTAAAATTTCAGAAGCATGTCTGATGATAGAAATGAGTGAGCTAGTGTGGCTAACATACTGTTTGTAGACAGGATTTTACTTCTGTTGTGCAGAAGTACTGTCGTTTGCCAATGAACTGTGATGATGATAAAGGAATAGCTTTTCTGGTAACTTAAATATGGGTTTCAAAACTTCATTATTTATATTTTGGGGACTGACGTTTCATTAATTTATGTGATTGCAAGAGGAATGTCAGGGGTTTTGGGGGCTGCCATTAACTGTAAATGAGAGCTTACGTGACAGGCAGCCAGCACACATCTGTCATGTTGTAGCCTCAAGACGCAGCCATTTCAGCATCTAAGAAGCAGCTGTAACACTTCTATTCTGATGAGTGCCTAAAAGCAAACAACAACAAAAAAGTCCAAGAACAGTCAGTGTGTGGAGAAACATAACCACAGGCAGCTCCTGAATGCAAACAGCATATCTGGAACAAGAATTTGGAAATTATACCTGGAAGTCACTAATTCTGAGGGAAGGCTCAAAGCAAAGTGGATCAAAACTCTGACGGAAAGCTTGGTGGGACATGCCCAGAGAGAAAAGCAACAAAGACATCCTTTCCTCAGGCATCAAAACAAATCAGCACAAGAAATATCCTTTTATATTATAAAGAAGATAGATGCCCTGAACTCCAAGGAAAAAAACAGCAAAATATGGATAAGAATCGTAGCTTCCATAACCAAACTTTGTATCTTCTGAACACCTGTCCCAATTGAGAAAAGGGAGACATGCAATGTGATGGTTGCATAGAATATTTAAAATTGAATCATCCGTAAGCAGTCTGTGTATTTGGTGTGTGTGTGTGTTCTTGTTGTATTGTACTTTTTCTAATAAAGTATTGATTAATCAGGTGCTTAAGGCCAGTGTATGAGTTTTTCATGCTTCTTTTGAGGAATATATAACTATCTCCCTTCAAGAGTCCTTCAACATCTCGTTATTCTTGCTGCATTTACACTCCAAACATAAGAATAATCCTGGAAACCCCATAGAAATTCCAACCCCATAGAAATCCTTGGTTGAGTAATGTTGCTGTATCTTTTCGAATTCTAAAGTTGTCAAAGGGTAACATAATCTCGTTATATTTTTTATTAAGGATTTAGTATTTCGAGGATGCATCTTACTTCAGAAGACACTAATAAGGCTGGTCCTGATTAGAAAAATTCATATTGAGACAAACCAGATGTATTTGCAAGGCATTTAAAGTTTAACACAGGCTGCAGATCAGTGATAAAAACACGTAGTATCCTGTGATTACTTATGGCATGTCAGAAAGGGGTGGAAAAAAAAAACATGAAAAGTAGATACCTGATTTTGATAAACACTCGATTTTGATAACTTGATTTTGAACTCTGAAAGGTAAGAGCCTTGTGAATAGGAAGCTTTAGCTGGTATAGTTCTAAAACCCTAAACCATTTAAAAGTAATATTGTACTTTTTTAGTACAGAAAAGAAAACTAATGACAGAAGGGTGTGAAGAACATATCTGAAGAGAACATGACAGTGACAGACATGTACCCAAGTTTTTTTTTTATTTTAGTTCTACACAAATATAGTGATTCATATACCCTAAACACCATTACATTTGTTGTTATTTTTCCTTCAATGTCAAAATGTAGCAGATTAAAGAAGAAATAGCACAGAGAAGCTCCACCTAATAGACAGGAAGAGGATAGGTTGGGTCTGCCTTTTTGGTTCTTGTTCAGTTCTACCAGTTACTGTGTGTCATTGGGTAAGAGGAAACCTGCCCAGTGCATCCTATCTATAAATTTGGGATAATAATCTTGTTCATAGTCTTGTTAGGCAGATAAAATGAAAAATTATAAACAAATAATTTAGAACAAGGCCTGACATGGAGTAATTATTCAGTGAATTATTATTATTACTCTTATCAGTATAATCTTCTAGCCAGTAAGCTCTAGCCAACTGTAGGTCTGTGAATATAAATAGGACGCCTTAATCTAAAACAGTGATTTTCTTCCACAATCTATGGCAAAGTTTACTTCTTATTTACAGTATAAAATAGAAGTCTGCAGTTTTAGAATTGCAGATAAGCTTTTCCTGACTGTAAATCATCTAAGTAAGATAGGGTGGCTTGGCCAACCCCCAATCTTAACAAGCCTTTTTCAGTTAAAGACTCATTTTTCCATTTGTGATTTTGCTGGATCAGCTGTATCACTTACTCCCCCCACACCCCCCACTTCTTATATCAAAATGTAGGAGTCTATTTAGTTTTCTGCTATGGAACAAGAAATGTTATGAAAAAAATGAAGTATAGCTGCTTTTAGCATTCTCCTATTCTTGATCTCTTCCTAAAAAATGTTGTCTGTTGCAAATGGGATTTTTTATATGCATTATTCACTAAAACTCTTGTCTACCTTTAGAGTTTTCTGAACTGTATGAACCAACCACTTTCTATTTCTTGCCATAATGACTTACTAGGAAAAAAGTCTATCAAATGACTTGGATTGCCTTTGTTCTCATTTTGTTCCCTCTTGGTGCTCTATCCCCCAGTACTTCATCATCCGTTCAGTTGTGTCCTGCATGAGCCCTTTGGGAATCTACCTTTCTCAACATAGGCCATCTCCTCTGTTCCTTTTCTTCAGGCCCTGAGAGTCTCTGCTTCCTGATGCTCTATAAAGTTATCATACTTCATTGATGAAAATTATTACTCTGCCAGGATTTTGTTTTGAAGATGTACCCAGGAGCATTGTGGCGGGTCAGTGAAATAGACGGTCCTTGGTGGGTGAGTCTTTAAATTTCCTTCAGGTCACATTGTGGTCCCATATATTCCATTCCTTTCTAGTGCCATCTCTAGTCTCATAGAGAACTATGAAACTATCAATAATGTGTTGTATCTTTTTACTTTTGCTATCTTTTTAGATGGAAGGTATAAGATGCCCATTTGATCTTATTTAATTAGTAAGTAATCATAGGTCTTATTTCTCTATGCTATCTCCTTTTCTTTATAAAGCAAGTACAGTTTCATATTTGTGCTAAGCTTCATGGTTGGTGTGTCTTTCCCAACCCTCTAAGTAAACCCTGTTCTGTCATTCAAGCTATAGCTTACATGTTATATCTGAAGGGAACCCTTTCCCAATTTGTGTAGTCTAGTCTGTAGAACTTCACAGAATTTTGTGGTTTTTCTCTCTTAAAGGACCTAACATGCCTACCATAATTATATATTCATTCACTTGCTTCAACAATTAGACTAAAGGGTATTTTGTATCCATCTCTTAAATAGAATCTGGTTTAGATTAAAGTCTTAACTAATGTCTTATAATAGAATAATAGCTTCAAAGGAAATATTCAGAACTTCATTTTTTAGAAAAATATTTTATTTATTTATTTATTCACAAGAGATACACAGAGAGAGAGAGAGAGAAAGAAAGGCAGAGGAACAGGTAGAGGAAGAAGCAGGCTCCATGCAGGGAGCCCAATGTGGGACTCAATCCTGGTTCTCTAGGATCAGGCCCTGGGCTGCAAGTGGTGCTAAACCACTGAGCCACTTGGGCTGCCCCATTTTTTTTTTTAATTTTTTTTTTTTATTTATTTATGATAGTCACACAGAGAGAGAGAGAGAGGCAGAGACACAGGCAGAGGGAGAAGCAGGCTCCATGCACTGGGAGCCCCACGTGGGACTTGATCCCGGGTCCCCAGGATCGCGCCCTGGGCCAAAGGCAGGCGCCAAACCGCTGCGCCACCCAGGGATCCCTGCCCCATTTTTATATAGATGGTTATTTTAGTTTTCTTTCCCCCCAAGAAACAGCAAAACAGTTTTGCACAGAGGTATGGGATATCATACACTATTTTGAAAGAGAACTATAATTATAATTGGAGATGAAAGTGACAGTTTTAGACCTAATAAAAAAAGTTAAAAACACTGTAGGAATGATGGTACAACTATATTTTCAGTCTTTGTTTTGCCTTCAAGTCGTGAGGGGACTTCTTTGGAACCAGAGGAATACCATGGAATATTACTCAGCCATCAAAAAGAATGAAATCCTTTTTAGATAGAGGAAGAGGGTATTATGCCAAGCGAAATAAGTCAGTCAGAGAAAGACAAATACCATATGATTTCACTCATTTGTGTGAGTTATGAACAAAAGGATGAACAAAATGGATGAACAAAAGGGAAGGGAAGGAAAAATAAAATAAGATGAAAATTGAGAGGGAGGCAAACCGTAAGATATGCTGCACTCTAGGAAACAAACTGAAGGTTGTTGGAGGGGAGGTGAGTATGGTAAGGGATAATTGAGTGATGGGCATTAAGGAGGCCACTTGATGTAATAAATAAACAGTGGGTATTATATGCAACTGATGAGTCACTAAATTCTATCTCTGAAATTAATTTTAAAAATGATGATATGTATTAAAATCCTTGATAAGTTGGACATTTCAATGGCAAATAACAGAAAACTAAAACTCACTTAAATCATAAAGAGAAATTCTCTACTTACATAAGTGAAGGCTGAGATGAGGGGCTATTCAGAGACTTAAAATGTCAACAGGGACTGATCTGTTTAGCTATTACCGTTCTACTTTCAGTATTGTAGTTCTCATCAAAGTTTAAGATGGCTCCCAGCAGCAGTCTGGGCTACCTGCTTCCTTGTTCATATTTCTTCCCCTAATTATCAACAGATTCTTATGCCTCACACTGATTAATTGAACTTGAATCATATGTTAACTGAAACATTTGTGGACTGAGATAGACTAATAGTTTTTATATTGCAAATAGTCATCAATTGACTGGTACCATTAAGGCCCTCACTTGAAGCTGGGCATGTAAGTTAATTCCACTCAAATTCCATGGTTATTACACAATGGCCAGGGGCTAGAAATAGTTATAGAGGATACTACCTACCATTGCTACAAGATTCTTACACAACTTTTAAATACAATAACTTATAAAATGTAACAAAATAGAAAGCATTATAAATTATGTGTTGGGGCACACAGGCTAGAAAATGGCTGCTATTTCTTGCATATGAAATATAGAACAGCCAAAATCATTAAGCCTCCAAAATTAGAATGCCCATTACCTCCTAAGAGGAAATGCTGTCTCTACTTGAAGACATTACACCTTTTCTCTAGATAGATTTGGAATGGTTTAGAAGTATCTAACACCATAGGACCTAGGGATATTAGAGCTCAAGTTAAAGAATTTTTAAAATTTATTTATTTATTTTAAAGAGAGAACGAGAGAAAGCATATGCATGTATGATAGAAATGGGCAGAGGGAGAGAGAGAATCTTGAGCAGATTCCCTGCTTGAGTGTGGAGCATGACATGGGGCTCAATCTCATGACCTTGAGATCATCACCTCAGCAAAAATCAAGAGTTGGACGCCTAACTCACTGAGCTACCCAGGCACCCCTAAATAATTTTTAAAGAGATTGATAAGAAGGGGGACAGGAGATATACTTTAAAATGTTTTCAGTTTGGCATGGTTAGATGACCTAGGCTGAAGAAGTTTCAGAATGACTCAGATTTATGAGTTTGTTATATAGAGTTCCAGCATATATATAGTTCTGAGGCTAGCAAACTCCATTATAGAGGCATTATAGCTAATATGATATTGTGCTTAAGGAATCAAAGGGTAATGACTATTTGCTAGGCTAACTCAAAACCTCTATTTAGTCAATATGTAGATAAAAACATATTGAGAAAATATGAGACATTTTCTCCAAAATTATTACCATATTATTAATAAAAATATTTTTCTCTAATCTACTTATTAAGTATGAGGCATTCAGAAAGAATATATTACTCTACTCTCTCTCAATCTCCCCTTTGAGTGGGAGCAAAGCATTTTGCTAATTTTCATTTATTTATAAATTTGTCCACTTACTGAATAGCTTCTGAGCATGTACACTATGAAGACCTCTCTTCTGTGGCTGTCTCATTTCTGCCCAGATCATCTTTTGATTCTCTTATTATGCCTTCAGTAAAGTCTTACTCATAATTAACAGAAGTGATGTTGAGGGAAGGATATTTTCATTTTATAGAGTAGGGCAGAACTCTGGTTTTCCCAGTAAAGGCATCTGACACTGCAGTGATTGATAAACACTGATGAGTATAGAAGGGAGAGAAAAATATATTGTTATAGCAAATAAAGGAAAGGAGGCCCCTAAAGCCCAGCTGAGATGCTGTTAGGTTTATGAGAGAATTATATAAATGGTAAATTAGGAACTTCCTACTGGGTAAATTGTTTTATGAGATATTTTCATTAAGAAAGACATTTTAGAATAATGTAGGAGCTCAATCTCAATTTTGCTTTAGTGATAATTAGATATGGACCAAACTTAGAAATGGGACAGCAGATTCAGGTTAATGACAAAACACTGAAAAGGTTAATCTTTCAGAAATATAAATTACTGCATTATCCTAGTTCTAGTAGTTTTTAAAAACTTTCAAGAAAAAAAGCTATGCTTTCTTCTAGATCAATTAAATATTTGTTCTATGGTGTTATTTTGTCTTCTGCAAAGGTAACCTCAAGTATTAGAAGAGTTGTATGTAATTCTTAGGTTGTTATTGTTTTAAAAATATTTCCCCTTTAAAAGGTTCTCCTTAACTTAGAAAATCCATTATAATGTTCTTTCATATTTTAAAATTCTCTTCCTTACTATATTTCTTTGTTTTTAATATGGAGTGAAGACAAATGATAAGAGAAGGAGTTAGTGATATGGTTCTCATTCTTACGAATAATCAATAACGGCAATAGAGCATGTTCCCAATTCATGCAGATTTTTAGAAATGCATTCAAAGTAGATAGCAGCAGACCTAATAATTTACTTTTATCTTTTAGTTAAAATCTGTATTTCCAAAGTTTTAGATTAATCCTTTAAGCAATAATCCTTTACTAATTAATGTGGTTAGAACAGTATTATCCTCTTTGCTTTTTAGTAGTCATCATGCATATTACTTTTGAATGTAAGCTGTAATAACTAATAAAAGGTAATTTGTCATTAATATAGCTGCATTTTTATTATAAGAAGTATTAGAAAAAGGACAAAATTTATTTTCCTTTCTAACCCTGAGGGAGAAATATATCTGATCTTTTAGCTATCTTTCTAGTGATCTAATATTCTTTCGAGATTTAAGACTGTCCGCTTGACCTCAGGCATATACTGAGAGGCTGGGTCATCCTATTCTTTGAAATTCTTACATTTCTGACCATTAAAGAAAAAAAAAAAACTTTTAACGTATGTCCTCATGTCTTTCATATACAAGAGATAAATGATAGATGACATGTGTCATATCAATTCAGTTGATCCCCTAAAAATGGCTAATTCATTTAGTTTACCAGTTCATATAAGGGACTTTTAGAATGTGTTAAATCATATCTGTCCAGTCACAGAGTTAGTCCTGAAATAGAAAATTTTGGATCATGCCCCTCTTTATTTAAAGTAACTATGAAACACCTTATCTAAACTTTTCTGAGTCAGTTAATGCATTTTTTTTCAAATCTAGTAGTCTATGAAATAACAGCTATCATATCTCTACATTTTAAGCACATATAATTTGTGAATTATAAGAGGTAAATAAACTAATTGTTCCTTTGCTGTTTTTAATATTTATGTAGCCAAGGTCAGGAGGGCCCTTCAGTGCATTATTAGTTAATTAAGGTCACTTGAGTTTTATCCATGTTTAGTGGAATCTGAATTACTGAAATCTTGAATCCCCAGGGGGCTTATGTATGCCATAATAATATGTATGACATTGGCCTAAGCCTGAAACTTAGCTCTTTCCTTTACTTCTGCAAAATATCTGCTCACATAAAGCACTTTTGTCTATAACAGACATTACTGAAAATACAAACATGATAGAGGAAGGTCACTTTGTGTGCTGTTCAACCAATGCCTAAAATGTTTTTCTTTAGTTGACCCAGCCAGCTCCCAGCTTTTGTTGGTTTATCTCATCTTCCCTCCTCTTTGCTCTCTGATTTTTTTTCCCCTATTTTCTTCATTCCCCAACCCCTGCAAGAATTTTTGAACCAAATGATATGGAAGGTTCCTTTACCAAGATATTTCAGAAAAGGTTCTGAAGAATCAGGAATAATAATATTTGGCAGCCTGAGTGGCTCAACGGTTTAGCACCACCTTCGGCCCAGGGTGTGATCCTGGAGACCTGGGATCGAGTCCCACGTTGGGCTCTGCTTCTCCCTCTGCCTGTGTCTCTGTGCCTCTCTCTCTCTCTCTCTCTCTCTCTCTCTCTCATAAATTAAAAAAAAAAGTCTTAAAAAAAAGGAATAACAATATTTAACCTAAATAGGAATAAAGATGAGGGAAATGAATGTAGACACTATCATACTATAAAAGTTTGTGCAACAAACTTGTGTTAGGTAATTAGAGGGAATATTTGCCCCTTTAATAATATTAGAATGGTAAAGTAAATTGTACCTAAAAGCAGAAAATTATATTAAAATATTTTGTTATATTTGGGGGATGGTTTTGAGTCTGAGCCTCTCTAAGTTCTAAATAGATATTATATCTTCTTTTTTCTAAGTTTCACAATTATTTCTACAAGTAAAAACTGAGAAATTAAAATTATATGAGAAATTTCATTGGTAATTACATTGTTAGAGAAGATCTAGATCTTTTCAGTTCTTTGGTTCTTCTTGGGCTGTTCATGGTGCCTGTTATTGCCAGAAATAGCTATTCTTTCTTTAAGCTTCCTTTGCCAAAACACACTTTTGAAGAACAGTATTTCTAAAGACATTTGTCATGATGGGCTCCAAGTTCAGAACAGAGGCAGGGTCACCTGGCAACATTGCTTATTTCCAGGCTTGACTTCAGAACAATCATGTGTTTCTCCATCCTGATGGTCAACTCTGTTTCTGAGAGAGTCATTGTAGAATCAAAGACCAAATGTTCAGCTAAACTAGGCTTAGGATCAGATGCTGTCTAGACTGTGTGTTAAAGAGTCTTTCCTCAAAAAAAAAAAAAAAAAAAGAGTCTTTCCTCAATTTTAGTCAAGTCAAGACTTTCAGATATGTCTTAGGAGACTGTATGAAAAATAAATCTGTTAAATCCATTTGGCTATATTATTGGGGATAAAAGGTGGAGTCACTTAATTCAAGCAAGGAAAAAGGGTATTTAATTAAGCCTTGAGTTTCACATCAGAACACTAACCCTCAAACTTAGTTTTGATAACAAATACTATTAAATCTACAGACCAAGTCAACACAGGAAGGATTGTATCAGTTTGGGATTCATTAAGCTGCTTCTAATGCAAATGAGATTTCAATGATGTATCCATAGAGAGCTTTACTTATATTATGGACCTAGAGATGTGGGTGTAGTAGTTCACCAATGTCATTTAGGACCCAGGCCCCTTCTCACTTTCGGGCTGTCATCTTGGATGGTGATGGCTGGAGCTCCAGCCTCACTGTTCCAGGCAGGATGGAAAAGGAAGCAGAAGATGCAGAATCCTCACAGTTGTGCTTGTTTTATTGGCAAGAACTGAGTTGCATGAGACTTCCTACTAGGTAGCACTATGAAGTTGACTATTTTAATTTTTTAGCCTGTATTATAGAGGACACAAGGAAAAGGAATTGCTGTAAGTGATGTCGCTTATGGTATCTGTCGCCAATTGTGACACAAGTTGTGGTACAGAGAAAATAAGAGACTATATGGAAGCCTCTGGCAAATAGAGCTTACTTATCCACTTACTTTCCTTTTAAGATACTGTTTATTTAAATGCCATTATCTTACTTAC
The DNA here is from genome assembly GCF_048418805.1 of Vulpes vulpes. Lineage (NCBI taxonomy): Eukaryota > Metazoa > Chordata > Mammalia > Carnivora > Canidae > Vulpes > Vulpes vulpes. The sequence goes on from NC_132780.1 coordinate 61,291,741, forward strand.
TTACTTACTTACTTTATTTATTTATTTATTTATTTATTAGATTTTATTTATTTATTCATAGAGATGCAGAGAGAGAGAGAGTAGCAGAGACACAGACAGCGGGAGAAGCAGCCCCATGCAGGGAGCCCGACATGGGACTCCATCCCAGGTCTCCAGGATCACACCCCGGGCTGTAGGCAGTGCTAAACCGCTGCGCCACCGGGGCTGCCCCATTATCTTATTTTAAATATAGTTAATATCTAAATTGGGAAGATACCAAAACTAACTTTACAAAAATGACACTGATGGTTTTCACAAAGCTACCTCTTTTTAAAAAAAATCTACAGAAAACAGCATATGTGTAAGCATGTTTTAATGATAGGTTTCCTTCTCTGTCTCTTTCAAAATAAACTCAATGTTCTTACTGTTTAGCCCTGTAGTTCAAAGAATATGGGCAACTGAGTTTAGTACATATTACCTAGTCTTAATCTAATTAAATAAAAGGTATCTGAAAATTAAAGGATTAGAGAAATTTTGTGGTGTAATTTACACAAATAATTTATTTTTACAAAATATAGAATGCCTAAAGAAAAACCTAGCAGTGACACACAGGGTATGAGTTTTAATAAAAGAGGTTTTTCTTTTACTTAGAAGTTGTGATTCACTAGCTCTGGCTGTTTATGGAATGCCAAATATGTGTTCTTTGACCTCTGTATAATTTATTTAAACTCAAGCTCAATAACTTTAAATGCAGTTATCATCACACTTCAAACAATGGTCAGCGATCTGTGAAGATGGACTGCACTGTCTCATTAAACCAAAAAGATCTCAACAGTCTGAAATAAGTGTAGTCTAACTGCCTAACAATTAGATATGGTATCTTACAAAAATATGTGCAGCACAACTGTGACCTTTGTGCTAATTAATCCTCCTTGGCAGGAGACTCTTCTTCCACACACACCTCCTTAGTTTTGAATGTCAAATAACTTATTATTTACAAAGGCAGCACTGTCAAATACCAACTAGTATTCTGTTTTCTTCCCAGAAGATTGGCTCTCTTCCATGGCAGGCTTTGTGTTCTCACAGCATTGTATCTTTAAGAAAGATATCAAAGTCAGGTAGAAGACAAGATATGGGAATCCCAGGGGAGCCACTGAGTCAGAGAATGGAAAAGAGGGAGCGTGTCAGGAGTGCGTGGTGTTCTAGGTGTGGCCCACAGGTATGTGAACCAAGATGAAGGTATGTGAAATGAGGGCATGGAGATATGGACGGAAAGGGAGAGGACTTGAAGGCTCAGCTAGCAATGGTTCATAAGAGTTTTAAGATAATTCTTTGATTTATGGTTGGTTGGTATTTATTGAATATGTAACTGTGTACCAGGCACTCTGCTAGCTGCTGAGAACACTGCATTAAGCAAGGCAAACATGACTGCTCACCTAACAGAGATAATTGCTGAAACATCTAAGAGTAGGAGTGAAGAATATCAGTTCAAGTCCAGCAAGGTAAACAGGGACATCTAATAAATGGTAGTGATTTCCTACAGTGGGGATACCAGAGATAAATATGAATAATACTCAGAGAACTCAGTGAACAGTGCTTAGCCCATAGAAAGTGCTCAGTAAATAAATCTGTGGGATAAGTAAGTGAGTTAAGGTCCAAGTAGGATCCTAATTAGATAAACCTGAGTGACGAGTGCCACACTCCTGTGACCTCTTTGCCTTGGCTAGAAAGAGGTCTTAAGTTTTTGGGGACAGCTGGCCTGCACTGAGAGCTTGTCACCCCCAGGAAGTTAAAAACAGCTGTATCACTAATAAGTAAATATATTGGCTGTTTTCTGGAAAAAAGCAAGGACATAATTCTCCCATGGAGTAGGTTTTTTCCCCCTTTCTTTTTGAGCTGTAGTCCCAATCAAAATTAGTCTTGAGAGGCTACAAACAATGAGATAAAGGTAAATAAATATCAGGTTTATTGCAAAGGACTTTGTGCAGTGGTATTCTGCATGATTGCTGAAAAGAATCAGTCGAGAAGACTTAGGAGTCTTAAAATCACAAATTAGTATAATCTTAATATAGAATTAAAGAGAGAAAGAAAGACAGAAAAAAGGAAGAGAAGAGAAAAGAAAAGAAAGAAGAAAAGAGCCCTTCTAGTTCCATGAGCTCTGGCCTTTTGAGTAGCATCCCGAGAAGTATCATTGGAGGCTCTGATATCAAACCAGTAGTTTCATAAATGGCTGTGATTGTAGGTTAAATAAAGGAGTTGAATTTCTGATGAGTTTCACACCAGGAAACTATCCTGATCAACCCTTTGCAGTTTCAAAAATAGCAACACAGACATGTTCTTCCTAAGAGGTGCCAAAGTGCAAATAAGCTGACCTAACGTGTTCACCAACAGCTGGAAATGGAAGAAATCATGTGCATATCTAACCTAGATTTGAAACCATTAATTTTTCCTTCAGTTTCAAAGTTGTTCTGCTTTCATAGTGCAACATTTATCTGGTGCAAGAAAGAAAATACCTTGAAATGATTCCCTTGTTTTTCTACTTACTATTTAATATATATTAGAACATCTACCACATACTAATGCCATGAGAGGTTGAAGGGGGCACTAGAGTTTAATAGAATAGGCAGAATAATACATACGAAGCTGTTAGTACAGAAGCTGGCACAAACTGGGCATTAAATCAATGTTTGTGGTTATTATTAAAGACAACGGTGAGTTTTGCATTAGATGACCTGGTTTTGAATTTTTACTGTTTCCTACTATTTGGGTAAAACCTTAGATACATAGGTATATCTTTTGCACACTTGCCTTGGTTTCCTCGTGTAAAATGTATAGCAAAAAGTTTGAAAGTAAAAAACATAAATCAAGAAAATGCAAGCCAAAATAAAGTAGTGTGTGGCTATTATTATTATTATTATTATTATTATTATTATTATACTAAAATAACTAATAAAGGCACAATAGAATTAGAAAACTCAGTGGGAAAAAAAAGAACTCCACAAGCTATGACAGTTGTAAATATATGTGTATCTAATAAAATACTCAGCATAAATGATAGAACTGCAGGAAGAAACTGATAAATGCACTACAGTAGTGAGAGGTTTCAACAAAACTCTCATTTATCAAATGGCCCCCAAATTAGTTAAGAATCTGAAGACTCAAATTTCATAATTGACCAGCTGGAATTAATATTTGATTTGATAATAATGTAATACTTAACAACAAAAATTTATAGTATATTTGTAAGTGAGATACACTGGGATAATAAGCATAAACTAGGATTCACCTAGCTAACAGGTCATATGGAAACCCTACAAATATAAAAGCTGCTCTCCAACAATTGCAGAACAATTTTATCAAGCTCATGCAGAGACCATTAACAAAACTGACCATTTGCATGGCTGCAAATTAAGGATCAACATATTTCTAACAATATTATTATTAGCACTAGACCATGTTTTCTGAACATAGTGCAATTGGTTTAGAAATCAATAGCAAAGTATAAATTTGCTCTTTGCCCCTCATTTGGACATTAAAATGCACACCCATCTCTAAACTACTTATAGGTAAAAGAAGAAATTATAATGAAATTTTAAAATAATTATAACTAAAAAATTAATTAATTAATTATAACTATTAATAAGAAAAAAGGTGGAACATACCAAAATATATGGGCAAAGCAATGTTGATATTTTAAAGAAACTATATAAATTTAAGTAGAAAAATTGAAATTAAAGGGCTAAAAATTAGAGCCAAGCATCTAAAAAATAAAAATAAAAGAGCCAAATAAAACCACAGAAAGCAGAAGAAAGGAGATAATAGGGATAAGAACTGAAATTAATGAAAAAAGGGACAGAAATACAGAAATAGAAGAGATTAGAACATAATAAGGAAACATGATCAACTGTATGACAGTTTGCAACCTTAATGAAAATTATATACACACATATATAAATTTCAATCTACGTATCTGTATTTGACAACACTTTTTTAAATAAAAAAATCACCACACAAATAGTAGCTTAAAAAATAAAGTTGGATCATAGAATCTCCCTTAATATGTGCTTGACACAATGAACAGAAATCAGTAAAATTAGCATACTTTCGGGATTATGTTTAATTCTATATGACAAGAAACCCCAAATAGTAGTAGATTTAACAAAGTACTATTTATTTTTTTTCCTACATAAGAGAGTTCTGATGCATTCAGATAACTGACAGTGACCCAGGATTATTCCCACTTTTGACTCTTCCATCTCTAGAGTGTGACTCTTGTTCTTAGGTTCTAAATTGATGGCTAGAATTTCATACATCACCTCCCGGTGTTAATTCAATAACAGGATTAAAAGGAGAAAAAATAGCAAAGGGATCATGTCTGCTGTCTTTTAAGAAAGTTTAGTAGTATGTTCCAGAAATTGCCTTTGCCTACATTTTATTGACCAAAATTTAGTCACATGCCTACATTTAGATATAGCAGATGCTGGCAACTGTGTTTTCTATCCTGAATAGCCATGTACATAATAATAGAAAAACTTTTCTACTACCAAGGAAGAAAGGAAGAAAATATAGTGTGGTAGACAGCCACCCATACCCTGACACAACCAACGATGAATTCACTAGCAGCATCCAAATATGCAAAGTGATACAACCTCATAATATAAATTTTGAAAAGTAACTGATTCTGGTATGCAGTTTAATCCTTATTCATCTCTCTAATACCTTAGACATGGAAGAGGATTAATTGAAAACATACTAAAAATTCTTAGGATAGCAGAATGAGAGGGTAATTAGACAGCCTAGAAAAAAAAATCTAAGGACACCTCCTTAAGAAAAAAATCTCTGTGACCAGGAGCATCTCAGGTCCTCAGCAGAAGCAGGAAACACCACCAGGGGTCACTGTGTTCCAGGAGAAGGATAAAAAATTCAAGTGGATCCTTCCTTAAAAATAATATATGCACCTCAACTTAGTAGAGTGAATTCTGTTACAGACATTTAATAAAATTTCAAAAGAGAGAACAGAGACTTGGCTATTCAAAAATGACTATATTCAAACTCTGAACTGCTGACGTCTTCAAAATACCAAAAGTACGCATAATAGCAAAACTTCAGTTCTCAAACTATAGCTCAAGAGAGGGTGCCAACCAGCTATGGAGCAATGTCAAAGAAAATTTACCCTCATTATATAGGAGAAAATAGAGATTCTGGACAAAGTTGCCAAAATTAGGTATGAGAAAGAAGAAAATATGTAGCCGAGTAACTACTTTCTAAAGAAAAACGAAGAAAAGGGAAAGACAACAGAGATTCCAGAGAGTAAACAAACATTACACCAGTAAAGGAAAATTAAAAAAAAATTTGCTGTAGAAGCTATAAAACTTATCTGAGTATCACATATTGATGTAATAATATTATATCAGAATATCCTGAATATGGAACTATGAATTTATATATATATAAATATATACACATATGTATATATATTACACTATATGTTGCTCAAAATTAAATTTTTAATTCAGAGGAAAGGTATGATGTAATGAGAGCAAATGAAGAGGTAAGAGGGAAAGAGATGAAAGCTATTAAAGATAAAGCAGGGGAGCAGAGTACTTGTCATCAGAGTTCCTGAGTTAGAGAGCCCCCCAAATTAAGAAAGACTATAAATAAAAATATAATTTAATAATTTGTTTGAAATAAAGGGAGAAGTGAGTTTAGAAATCAAAGGAACCTGTGTTATTTTAGGAAATCTTGGTATAAAATAATCAACATTAAGACATATCATTCTTAAGTTATTGAAACACATTGGTAAAGAGTTCTTTAGGTATTCAGGTAGAATAAAGCAAGCCATTTAATAACGATGTGAATGAGAAACAACTTAGTTAATGTTAAAAGACAATGGAACAATTTCTATAGTGAGGAAAAGACTTAGTTTCTTGTTTAGTTATAAAGATATCAGATTGTCTAAAATATCAAAGAATGAGAGAATAGAACATCCATGATCTCTTTTTGATAAAATAACTGGTAGTGATTGCAGTAATTCAGGCAAGAGATGATAGTATATTGGATCAAGGTGGTAACAGTGGATATGGAAGAAGATAGACAAGTCAAATTCTAGATATATTATGAATGTAGAACTAGTGGGACTTTTCTGATGGATGTTGGCTATGAGAAAGAAAAGTTAAAAAGATCCTATGATTTCTTTTTGCCTGAGTAACTGAAAGGATGATGTTACCATCAATTGAAATGGGAAGACAATAAATAGAGCAATGTTTTCTTTCTTTCTTTCTTTCTTTCTTTCTTTCTTTCTTTCTTTCTTTCTTTCTTTCTTTCTTTTCTCTTTCTTTCTTTCTTTCTTTTTCTTTCTTTCTTTCCTTTCTTTCTCTTTCTTTCTTTCTTTCTCTCTCTCTCTCTTTCTTTCTTTCTTTCTTTCTTTCTTCATTTATTTACTGTTTGGCTTCTTGTCTACTGAAAGTTTAGTTTTTGGCATTTTAGATTGGAAGTGTTTATTAGATATCCACATGGAAATTCAGGCAAACAATTGGTTATATGAGTTTGGAGTTCAAGAAAGACCACAGGATATAAGTTATTAGGGATCCCATATACACTTGGTTTTAAAGCTATGGATGTGAGTATAAATAGAGAAGAGGTCCAAAAACTTGAGTCTTGGAGCTCTACGATATTAAAAGGTCAGATTGAAGGTACAGCACAGGAGACAGATTTGTGAAGAAGTCTGGTGTCCTTGAAGGAAAGTGAAAAACATTGTTTCCAGAAGAGAAAGATCAATTGTGTTAAATTCTACCGATGGTTCATGTAAAATAAAGACATATAACTTACTGTGGGATTTGGCAATGTGGAGATCATTAACAAGGTGATTTCAGTAGAGTGGCTAGAGTGAAAGTGGGATGGAGTAGGTTTAAGGAAACGTGGCAAGAATACTTAGAGACTAAATACAGTAAGAATAATAATGTACTTGGGTGATGCATTTCTTAATTTTTTTCTAAGTAAAAAAAAAAAGGTCAATCAATGCTGTGTAAAATTGAGAAATAGTGTTAAAACCTAATAACGTATTAGCAGTTTATTAAGCTTTTTAGATCTTGTAGGAAAAACTATAAAGAAATAATTATTATTCATCCTAGATTATTATCTGAAGTTAAGCAGTTTTCTTAGCTTTACTTAAGATTTTTTTCTATAAAATTCAAGTGAAATTAATTATGTAACATGATAACCACTTACAAATTTTTAGTTTACCTATTTGATTTCTTTATATAAAGAGATGAATAAAATGATGTTCCCTTAATGTTCACTTTTCCTTGTGAGCTACTCTGCTGCTCCAAATTTCATAAAGAATGTATATTACTTTATAAATGTAATAGATTATTCTCTAGCAAAATTCTTGAAAGGAAGGCAATATGGAAAAACATTACACCATGAAGTCAAACATACACACACACACACACACACACACACACACACACACACATATATATAATTAAAACCTTGTACAAGGACCTTTAGGTGAAGTTTGATTTGCTGTCCATGTCTGTTTGTTAACCGCTTGTGCCAAATATAAAACACTGGGAAGACTATACTCCATTCGGCGTTACTACATTTTAACTTTTTATCTAATACTTGGTGGCCAGTAGTAGATGAAGGCTAGCCCCTGAAATTGCCAGAACTCTTCTGAAAAGGGAACTAATTTAAATGAATCAGATTGTTTAAAATCCCTTATGTATTTAGTGGTACCTATGTATTCCAGGCATATTTATAGTTTAGATAAGTCTGTTAATACTAAATAAATATCTGTGAAAGTGAAATTTCAGCAGAGATATTTTGAAACAGGGAAACATCATTTGAATTATATTATTGTTGCATAAAATCAGCCTAGCTTGGAGTGTCCCTCAATTTGTTATGTCTATGAAAGTGTTGCTAAATCCTTGTCACATTTTCAGGTTGAAGAACTTCGGTATCTAGAGTGAATTTAAATGTCAATATATCTGTAATTTTCTATACTGAATGTGAAGATAGATTCAATTGTAGGAATCATTAAGTATACAACCAATTCAGTAGTATTATTTTGATATAAGAAAGAACTGCCATCAAGCTGAATATAATGGGGAAGTATGCTCCAACCTTTGAATATTCAGCACTAATGAATTTTCAGGGAGAAATATAATTACACCCAAAATTTATTTCTTAAATTTTTTAGAGAATCACTAACTCAAAATGTATCTAGTATTACTTGTATTCAAATGGAGCTAAATGTTCACTGAAATTTTACTTGAAATTTCCACTGAATATTTGAGAACAGGATGTGTAGTGGCCCATAGTACAGGCAGGTTTTTCTTGGCTTAAAGAGAACAATGTATAACACAAAACAAAACAAAACAAATCAAAACAACAGAATTTCTGGAAAACAAGGTTTCACTATGGACATGTCAGCTTTTCATCCTGTTCTTTGAATTCATTCATCTCATATGCCATTAAAATATTTTAGTAATTCAAAAGGTGATACTTTGAGTTGTAAGTCTTTGATAAATTATTATGGGGACTGAGATGTGCTGTCATGGGACAGAACTGGACTATAGATGAGCAGAGCTCTAAATTGCAGAGAAGATGCTGGAAGATTTATTTATTTATTTATTTATTAAATTTATTTATTCATGATAGACATAGTGAGAGAGAGGCAGAGACACAGGCAGAGGGAGAAGCAGGCTCCATGCTAGGAGCCTGACGTGGGACTCAACCTGGGACTCCAGGATCACGCCCTGGGCCAAAGGCAGGCACTAAACTGCTGAGCCACCCAGGGATCCTGATGCTGGAAGATTTAATGAAACGACCTTTTATAACAATTTTGGAATATCTCATCAATTATTCTAAGTTCTTACTAAATCTGTTTTTTGTATTCTCTTTTATTAGTTCAAAATTGAAATGTTAATCTCAAACATAGTATTATAAATCCTATTTTAAAAATTTTAAAGTATGTTTTCTTCTTATAATATGAGCTAAGAAAATATTATGTGGACAAAGAACTTTATTGATTAGTTAAAATGAATAATCAGGAAAATCACTTGACTGATACAACATTTACGATCAGGATTAAGCACAATGTGATAAAGAGATAAGACCATTTGCCAGTGGAGACCCAGAAGTTACCTTCTGAGAGAGTAATATCTGAAGAAAGGTAAAAATATACAAATGAACATGTTGGTAGCGTTTCAAACACTTTAGAAACTGATGAAGATAATTTTTTTCAGTCTACTATAGAAAATACATTTTTAGCCACAATGTCAAAGACATGTGGGGTGCTGGAACTGAATTATAACTCTAAGCTCCACTCATGCTGAACTTTGTGTATTCTTTATCTGTCCAGGCTGGCCATTAAACCCCTTTCCTAACAGGTTAGGCAGACTATAAAGAATAGAAGTAGGCTACTGACAAGCTTCAATAAATTTTCAAATAAAGAGCACATTTCCATATGCCATATATCATCAGGTAAATATGCTTTCCTTCTTATCCCCAAATCCAGTGTGTCACATATTTCATGTACTTTAGGTTAAAGATACCCCAAATCCACCCAAATAGCAATGAAACAATTCTCAAAGAGGTACTTGTTTTTGATGTCAGTACTATAGAAAATGAATATACATTTTTGAAATAACAAACTATCAGTGAATCTCAGATATATATGCAAAATGTTCCAAGTACTAGCAGAGTATAGTTTGATTATATGGATTATATTTTACCTATCTGCTTTATTTTCCTGCATTATTCTCAGGTTAAAATTCTAAGATTCTTAGTACTTGTTATAATTGTTCATTCATAATATAATTTATTCACTAGGAAGTAATTCATAACTTAAATTTAGAAAGTCCTATCCCAAATAAATGGATTCCACTCAATAATTAAAACCTGTTGATTACAGTTTTAAAAATTCAATGGCCACACTAATTCAGCACAAATTTTTACAATTATAAGGAAATTAAAGTCTTACTTTAAAAAGGTTAATTGCTTAGGTAATATTACTTATAGTATTGAAAATATAGTTCTTCATGACTTATTTATTATAGGTGATGTTGTTTGCTTATTTGCTTTTTAGTCAAAATCATAAATGCTAATGTATAGTAAATTACAATGCAGGTTTTCTTTATGATTGAATTTTAGGGGAGGTTTTAATGTTACAGAAGAGGATTTTTCTAACCTCTTCATTCTAGAACCTTTTTGTTTCCCATGATAATGGACCTAATTTTCTTGATTTTAAAATTAAGAAAAATGAAAGATATTCTTATCCTGCTCTCATCTTCTATTGCAAGACCACTGTGGTTTGACATCACCTGGCTACATACAATTTGATAGTTTCAATGACATATTTTTTAATCCATTTAAATCTTGATAAGGTTATTTTGTTTTGTTTTGTTTTGTTTTTTTTTTAATTTTTTTAATTAATTTTTATTGGTGTTCATTTACCAACATACAGAAAAACACCCAGTGCTCATCCCGTCAAGTGTCCACCTCAGTGCCCGTCACCCATTCCCCTCCAACACCCGCCCTCCTCCCCTTCCACCCCCCCTAGTTCGTTTCCCAGAGTTAGGAGTCTTTATGTTCTGTCTCCCTTCCTGATATTTCCCAACATTTCTTTTCCCTTCCTTTATATTCCCTTTCACTATTATTCATATTCCCCAAATGAATGAGAACATACACTGTTTGTCCTTCTCCAATTGACTTATTTCACTCAGCATAATACCCTCCAGTTCCATCCACGTTGAAGCAAATGGTGGGTATTTGTCGTTTCTAATTGCTGAGTAATATTCCATTGTATACATAAACCACATCTTCTTTATCCATTCATCTTTCGATGGACTGGTGCAGCCACTCTGGAAAACTGTGTGGAGGTTGTTTTGTTTTTTTCCCAGATAATGAAAATCGCTGAGGTGATTTAGAAGACCTAATTTTTTCTCTAAAAAATGACTAACAAAGGGCACATGAAGGAAATTCTTTGTTCACTAAAAATGCAGATTTTTATGTAATGATTACATGAGCATACATATTTATCAGGCTGTATTTACTAAAAGCTTAAGCACTACATTGACAACTCAAAAATAGTCTAAATATTGCAGAGAAAAATTAAAACTCATCAGAAAATCTATGAAATCTCTAGAGGGCCAGATAAATATAAATGAAAAGAAATTATCTAAATTGACAGCTCATTTCCACTAAAACTTTTAGTCTGTGAAACATCTCTATTTACTTTTTCTCTTATAAGAGACATAGGAATAATAACATCTATTTACTCTTTTTCCTGGTGCCATTTTTCCTCAAGTGAATACTTAAAGTATAGCACATTCCTCATGTACATTGTGATTATAGGAGAATAAAAATTCTGGGGGCACCTGGGTGGCTCAGAGGTTGAGCATCTGCCTTTAGCTCAGGTCGTGATCCCAGGATCCTGGGATTGAGTCCTGCATCGGGCTTCCTGCAGGGAGCCTGCCTCTGCCTATGTCTCCGCCTCTCTTTCTGTGTCTCTCATAAATTAAAAAAAAAAAAAATTCTGAACCATTTTGTATATCTGATGTCATTATAAACAATATTTGCAAGGCATTTTGAAAAGTTATATGGATAAAAGTATATATATGATTCCTATATTAAGGAGGCTTGAACTTGAGTTCTAGAGCTTGACATAAATAAAACAAGTAAAATAACAAGGATCATGGAAAATGGTAATATGGTAAATGACAAATAATAAATGTTCAAAGAATTTTAATATGTCATTAATCTATTGGTTTGGAAAACTGAAGAATGAGTCATGAGAAAGAAGAAATTAGCAAATGATCCTTGAAAGACACCTGGGTCTGAAATATCCTAAGTCATTGGAGAACATTCTCACCTAGAAACACATTTGAAAATTTTTAGGGTCAGAATCATTTTAGCTGTTATAAGAGACTTCTTTGAATCTGTTTCCTTATTATAAGATAGAGTCTAAGTATTAAATTAGAAATGTATGTGAAATGCTTACCAGTGCTGAATACAGAATAAATGTTCAATACATAGATTGTTGTCTATATTGTGAAATAAATTTGTAGGGGTAGTTTCGGATTTCACTAGAGAGGGCCTTCAGTGCCAAGCTCTAGTGTCAATTTTATTCTTTAGGAAATAGAAAACCAGTATGCCTTTTTGATCAGAGTGGATATGTGAAAAAGAAAAAAAAAAAAAAAAGAGGTACCAGGAAGATTAAGTCACCCTACCTTGCTGTTGGCCAATACTCTCTTGAAGTGAAAACATGAAAAAGGTCGGTGTTCAGGAATAGTTAGTGTGTTATTAGGCAGAGACAGGGTTGATGGACAGGGACAAGCAAGGACAGCCAATTTAACAAATATTTGCAGAGTGTCCCCAGAGACCATGTACTTTGTATATCCTGGAGATAAAATTATTAAAAAGATAGTTTGCTTCTCAAAATGCCCATGGAATTATAATAATTACCTATTTCATAGGTAATTACTTTTCTCTACCTCAGTTTCCCCATCAGAAAAATGGGGATAATGATAGACTTTTTCTCATGGGGGTAACGTGGAGATTAAAAAATATTACACTATTAAAGATGAGAACAGTGTAGACAAAATATAGGAGCTCCCAGGAGAGGAAATTGTAAATGGTTAGGACTGGAGCGTAATGGGTGGGAGGAAAAGGAAGGCTTCACCAAAGAGGTGATAAACAACCACTATGGGATCAGCATAGTTCAGTATAACTTTGAGATCATGCCAAAATGAAATCTGAATCTTAAGTAAGTCTACCAATATTTAGTTAGTTTCTCTGTGCCAATTTCCATATGTAAAAGATGAGAATAATGACAGTGCCTATTTTCAACAGATTGTGGTAAGAATCTAACAGGTTAGTGAAAATACACGGTTCCAAGCCCCTAGAGAGTACTTCAGAATAAGGGAGTCATTATTACTAATAACAAGATTTTGAAGTATTACTAGACTTTTTCTATGCATACCAGTAGAAAAACACATTCTGGGCAGATGAACAGCCTTTACAAAAGCACAGAGTTATGAATGGTATGAAGGTTGTATGTGGCATTGCTTACAAGCTGAAAGGCAGGAGGTTAATGGTAGTGGAATCCAGTTAGATGAAGTTCACTTTGGAGAAGGATGTTCTTGAGGTCATGCTCAATGTCTTGCTCCAACCATAATGCAATGGAGAGGTAATTAGGGAGTGTTTGATGGACAATTATGTGAAATGTGTAAGCATCAATTTGCTGGCACAAAGTGCGTGCATTGCAAGTAGTGAGGTTAGGTAGCAGGTTCAAAAAAGGTTTGAAGTTAGGAGAATGGGTATCAGATAAAATGATTTTTAGTGAATTTTTGGGGTTTTGTTTACTATTTCAGATGTAAGATGATTATAATACTTGAATTAAGGTTGGAAATAGATGATATTGATATTAAGAAGGTAACATAGATGAGTGGAAGAGAAGCAGAAGATAACAATATGACTTCTGACTTTGGAGGTTAGGTGGATGATGGCTTCACCAATGAATTAGAAAATATGAAAATATTTGCAAACTTATGGGAAGGCAGGATGATAGTCATATTTATAGACTGAGTTTGAAATTCCCCTAGGGTGTCAGGTCTGGTAGCAATATAAAATAGGCAAGTTTTTAAAAATAAATCTGGTTAGACACATAGATAATTGCTTAATTTGAGACATTGAATATATAGCAGAGATTTACACCAAGCATTTGGTGATATAAAATTTAAGTTTAGGAGAGAGTACACAGATGTAGTTACAACTGGACCAAGAGAAATTTTACATCTCTATAGGAGACATTGCAAACATTTAAAGACTGACTCTGGGCTATGGTCTAATATAAAAAGAAAGAAGTGGATTTACCAAGAGAAGCAGAAGTAGAATGGAGTGAGAAAACATGGAGGAAAAATGGAATGGAGGAGGAAATATGGACAGTGCAGCATCACAAAAGTGAAAAGTGAAGAATAAATTCTTACAACTGCCATTTCTATTTAGTCTCTGTTTTACCTGTAAGGACTAAGACACTCTGTTATCATTGCTAAGTTGTTGGGTATGTAGATAATGTTTTAGAGATAGAAATAATCATGGCTACTGTGTGTCATATATGACAGAATTTAGTTAGGGGCTTTACTTATATAACACCATAATCCCAACCATAATCTTATTATGTGGGTACACCTATTCCCACCTTACACATAAGGAAAATGTAATGTACATAAATTAAGGTAAAATGGGTATTAGAATGTGAAATTGGTTCTAATTGTAAAGCTCAGGTCCTAGCCACTGAATTGCACATCTCAGCAGCCTGTCATAATGACAGTAGCACCAGACCAATGATCAATAGACATAGACAGTCATTAGTCATGTGATTTTACAGTTGTTTTAAAAAGTAGGATGGATGTTGTAAGTGGTAGTACTTCAAATAAAGAAAGTTTTGTTCTAATAGAAGATATTGCAAGGAAATGATGGCTGATCAGATTACCTATGTCAGATGCTGTAGAGAGCTCAAAGAGATAAGGTCTAAGAAAGGGTCATTGCATTTAAAGATCGGGAAGTCACTGGTGATTTATACAAGGCAGTTTCATAGAACAATGGGGACAAACTTTTGAAGTAGTGGATTAAAGAATGTGCAGGGAAGGGATAAAGTGGTAAGGGAAGTGAATGTAGTGTGTATTTTAAGAATGTTGTAAAAACAGGAAGATAAACAAGATCTCAGTTTGTGAGTAGGTAACATGCTTAGGTAAAATTTTTAAAGATAGAGGAATCCTGAGTACATTTGTAGATGAAAAGGAAGGTAATGAGAGCAGATGACTAAGGAGTAAAAATGGGAGCAGTTTGACAGAAAAGATTTTGGCATTTACCTCCATATGTAGAATGATACTGTGGTCTTTGACACTAGATGATGAAAATAAAGGTAGACTGAAAATAGGGAGAATTTTCACAATGATGAGAAAGGAGAATGATGACACTGTATGTTTGCTATCTCTGTTACTTAATTAAAACAAAACTATTTCAGGTTGAAAATGTGCTGATCTCTTATTGTTATTCCAATTAAATTACCATTCTGTATATTATCCACACATTTTGAAGGTCACCTATGATATCAGTGCATTGCTAAATACTTTCTCCCACCCCCCCCTTAGTTTGCATTAATACTGTTAATTTTAAAATGATGCTTTAATTTCTGGGACAAATAGACGTAGCAGTTCATATATAAACATAATGCATTTGCCAGGTGTCAGCCCAAATTGCTTTTGATTTTCACCAGTTTATCCTTTGTTCACCAACTTTTCTTTTTCCACAAAACCAATTTCTAATTTTATATTTCCATAGACCACTTGCACTGATTGTAACCTTCTATAAGGGCCAAACCTTGGAATCAGTTCACAAAGTCATATGGCTTATTGTACAGGTAGACAAAGAGAAGGAATAATGGAAATTTTCTGTAATTTATTTTGTTTGCAGATCTGAGGATTCAGATGCAAAAATGCAAATGTCAAAGCTAAAGTAGTAGTACTGGGGGCAGGGAATAGAAAATAAGGCCAAGGTAGACTTGAAACACATATAATATCATTAATAATGGATTTTCAGGCTATTGGCTCAACCCAAATTTCAAAATATACTCATGATACTGTAAGTCATAATTGCCTACAGTGTATTATCATTGCCTTCTTAGAGGCTTTAGAACCTATTTTTGGAAAACATTTGGGTTTGTTAAGATATGTCTGTGATCAGAGACCAAGAATTATGACTTATTTCCTAGGTCCTTATATTTTATGCTAAAGTCTTTAGCTCTGGGACTTATCAAAACAGTCTAAATGTTTCCCTCAGCCTGACTAAACTTTAAACAGGCTTCTTCCTGACTCTATGGCTTTTACCTCCCTTTTTATAAGACCATTTACTTTAGAAAATTGCAATTTTCTCTGCCTCTGTGAAATCTACATAAATCTCATGTAATGTACTTAAGCCTCTTGTCAGTTTTATTTATTTTCCAGTTTCTGGAGGATAGGGTAAGAACATACCATTTATGGGTCCCTTATTCCAAGTTGTAAGACTATCTCCTGTCATGAATATATAAGAATCTTTACTTTTCCTTTGGGCAAAGCAATTAGCAAATACACATGACCTTTGTTCTCCCTTTGACCGGGTGCTTAAAAATCCTCTTGCTGTTTGTTTCAGCAGAGTTGAGTTCAGACTTTAGTTCTGGTCTCTCTTCCCTATTGCAATAGCCTTGAATAAAATCTTTCTTATCTGTGTAACTGTTTAGTGTAATTTTTCCTGTGACACATTCTGGGCCCTCATCTATATCTATTGGTGATATCCCTGTGGTAACTCAAGCCCATTTGCAGTTAAACACTGTAAGCAATTTTCATTCAAAACATTGGATTGGTATTCTCTTTATAGAGGCAGAAATTCACCAACAAAAACTAGTGGAGATAAACTCTGAGTCCTAGATCACTGAGACTTTGGGAAGATAACTGAAATTTAAAAAACAAAATTATTTTCTAAAATCCAGTATCCTCAAAATTATTATAATCATTGTTTTCAAACATTTTTGTTGTCAATTCCTTATAACCTTGCTTTATACAAGTATACTCATAAAGAAGAATTTACTTTCCCCTTTTTTTCATCTTCTCTTTATTTTTAACTAAGTATCAACTATTAAGTCTAATATTGGGCATTATGTAGACTGAAAACTTAATTAACTGATATTTATATATCTATTTATTTATTTATTTTTACTTTTTCATCCAGATGTTTGAAGTAACAATTTTATTTTTCTGCTAGTCTATCAGAAAGTCAATGATTAATAACTTTAGATCATCTTGAAAATACTCTTTGCTTAAAATTTGCTCATTTCCTTTGATATCATAGTTGTATAAGAATTTAAAACACAGAATCTGTCCCTAGCATACTAGATCTAGTGCACACACTACAGATAAATATCTTTGATGTTTATACAGCCTTGTTATCACATTTTTTAGAGATTGTCCTTTCCTTTTTGTTTTTATAGTGCAATGTTTTCTGCTCTTAAGTTTGAGCTGTTTGCACATTTACTTATTT
Source organism: Vulpes vulpes (assembly GCF_048418805.1). Classification (NCBI taxonomy): domain Eukaryota; kingdom Metazoa; phylum Chordata; class Mammalia; order Carnivora; family Canidae; genus Vulpes; species Vulpes vulpes. The sequence goes on from NC_132780.1 coordinate 61,308,799, forward strand.
ATTTAAAGATTTTATTTATTTATTCATGAGAGAGACACAAAAAGAGAGAGAGTCAGAAACACAGGCAGAGGGAGAAGCATGCTCCATGCAGGGAGCCCAACGTGGGACTTGATCCGGGGACTCCAGGATCACACTCTGAGCCGAAGGCAGACACTCAACTGCTGAGCCACCCAGGCGTCCCTGTTTGCACATTTATATTTTTTACAGTAGCTTTTCTGTTTTGAAGAAATGCATCTTAGTTTCCAAATTTGTGTGCTTTGTGTTTGCTATCATTTTTGTAGGTAACAAATATTAGGCTCTACTGAACTTACATAAAGAAAAGACTTAAACATTTCCACACAGATTCACCGACATACCTTTTTTTTTCCTCCAAATGTGTGTTTTCCTTTGAGAGTCTTTGTTCTTTGACTCATTCATGAACATGTTCTTTTCCATGTTATCTAAAGGAGGAAAGGGCAATAGTTGGGTGTTGAAAAGTTTGGAGATCAGATGGCCCTGAATTTAATACCGGGCCTCCAATATCTATTAATTGCATGACCTTGGAGAACTTTAAACTTCCAGAGTGTGTTTCTGTATTCATAAAGGGGCAATTTGATGAGATGATTTATGTTAAGCATTTAGCAATGGGGATAGGCTCTTAAAAATGTTAATTTCTTCTCTTTGTGAGAAAAAAAAGAACTAGCACCTCTGAGAAAATTAATTGATTTGATCTTCAAATTGCTCATCCATCTCCTCCCTGATGTGAATAGTGAAAGGAATGAAGAGTTGGTCACCCAATTTAAGATTATGATGAATGACAGAGGTATGTTTGCTTTACCTTCACCCAACAAGTATATGACTTGTAACACAGCTCTAGATGGATGATTACATCACTACTAGATATCAGCAATAGCAATGAATTTATTAGACAGTAGCCCAGGAAGTGCCTAAAGCTGCTAAACCTTTGGCAGGTCAGAAGTAGCTCCCTCCTGAGGAGGCTTTTGGCTGAGGGAGAGAGGAAACATTGTCGCTTCTCTGAATGGAAATGACACACAGTGAATTACTTAAACTGAGACAGGCCAGCATAATCAAGTGCAGTGATGTGTCATCATCACTCTTACAAAATTAACCACAGCTCCACACTTCTGTGACTAAGGGAAGTCTACTCACTCTCCAAAGAATATTTAGGAAAACAAAATTGCCTCTCCAACTAATATGACTATTTTTTTTTCCCAGAAGGAAAAATAGAACAAAAGTTTTGCAAGTTTGTTGGATACCGTGGACATTTAAAATAGACTATTATTAACCATTTCCTTTCCTTTCATTTTTATTATTTTTATGTGCTTTTGTTTTCAAAAGAATATGTTTTCCTTTTACATTAGAAAATTAGAATTAACACATATAGACCAAACTAAAAGGGACTTACAATTTTGAATTTGGAAAATCTTTGTAATATAAAGCTTTAAATTGAGATTAGAGCCCAGAGTACTTTCAAAACTGTTATGTCTAGGTCAGGGTAGGGAACTCTTTGTCCTCTGAAGTAGCTGTTTTTTAATAGATGAGCATTTACTGCTGAATGAAAGATTAAGTGTCCTAGCCCACCTCATTTATTCCAAATAATAAATCACTCCAAAAAAAATCAGGATTTGTATGATGATAAAAAAGGGTTTATGTTTAAATCTGTTTTTGTGGACATATGTTTTCATTTGTCTTTGGCAAATGTCTAGCAATGGAATTTCTGGGCTGTCTGGTAGACGTATTCCTAATTTTTAAAGGAATTGCAAAACTGTTTTCCAAGTGGCTGTGCTATTTCCTACTCCCACTAGCAACACATAAGATCCTCTGTTGCCCTCTATATTCTTCCTGCATCTGGAGGGGTCAGTCTCTTTCATTTTAGCAATCCTAGTGTTTGTGAATGGTATTCACTCTGGTTCTAATTATGTATTTCTCTAATGATATTGAACACCTTTTTCAAGTGATTATCAAGCATTTATATATCTTCCTTTGTGATATATATATTTTGCTTACTTATATATCTCCCTTTGTTTTAGTCATGACCATTTTTAAAAACTATATATTATTATTGACTTTCAGGATTTGTTCACATGTTCCAGAAACAAGTACTTTGCCAAATATATTTTTTTGCAAATATTTTTCTCCAGTCTTTGGTTTGCTGATTCATTTTCTTAATAATGTCTTTTGATAAACACACATTTTTAATTTTGATGAAGTTATCAAATTCCTATTATTTCCTTTTACAGTTATTCCTATTTGTGATGTGGTGAAATAGTTATGGTTATACCTACATCATGAATATATTATTCTGTATCTTCAGACATCTTGTAGTTTTAGCTTGTATATTTGGGTCTGTGATCTATGTCAGGTCAATTTTCATGTAAACGGTAAAGTAAGTGTTGAGATTCATTTTCTTTTCATATAAAAAGTTTCTTGTTTCAGTACCACTTACTAAGAACACTTCCCTTTCTCTAATGAATTGCATTGGCACCCTTGTCAAAATTAACTGAATGTGTTCTCTGAATTTTTCATTGATGTATTTATCTATTTTTATGATAATAGCACGCTATCTTGATTACTGCAGCTTTATTACAATTCTTGAGATAGGTAATATGAGGTCTCAAACTTTGTTTTTGCTCTATCAAGATTTTTTTTTTCTACTTTAGATCTTTTTGCATTATCATAAAAAATTTAATCAACTTTTCAATTCCATAAAATCCTGCAGGGATTAAGATTGGAATTGTAATGCATGTGTATATCAATATATGAATATTTTAATATTTAGTGTCAATTGATGGACATTCAGAGTTCTATCTCTCAGTTTATTTTGCTATTTATCTCAGGCCTTATTGAATATTTTAGTTTAGAAATATTGAACAAATTTTACTAAATTTGTAAGTATTTTGGTGGTTGTTGATACTATTGCAAATGGAGCTTTTTACATTTTATTTTTCATTTATTTGATATAGCTATACAGAAACAAGTATTTTTGTATATAAACTTTGTATCCTGTGACATGGCAAAATTCACTTATTTTCTCGTAGTTGCTTTATAAGTAGTTTATTTTACATAGACATAATTATGTCTTCTATTAATTGAGTTTTAGTTTTTAAAATCTGGATGTTTTTATTACTTATCTTACTGTGTTGCCTGGAACCTCCAGTAAAATATTGCAATTCATTGATGAGAATTGCATCCTTGCCTTGTTCTAGATACGAGGATAAGGGTGTATAACATTATGTCTTTTGCTTAGATGTTAATTAAGATCTTCCTGTTTACTTTCATCATATTGAAGAAGCTTACTTAAATTCCCAGTTCGCAGACTTTTGTTAAAATGTCTGTGGGGCACCTGGGTGGTACATTCTGTTGAATGTCCAACTCTTGGTTTCAGCTCAGGTTGTGATCTTAGGGTCATGAGATTGAGCCCTGTGTCAGGTTCCACATGAGTGTGGAGTCTGCTTGAGATTTTTTCTCTCTCTCCCTCTGCCCCTCTCACTCATGCTCATGCTCTCACTCTTTCTTAAATAAATAAATATATAAATCTTAAGAGAAATGCTTTCTCTAAATGTATGGAGAAAATAATTTTTTAGTTATAAATATATTAAATTACATTGATTGCATTTGAGATATTAAATTGATTTTTCATTCGTGATTATAAGCTCTGTTTGGTCATGTATTATCTTTTTATGTTTTCTGATTTTGTTTTGATAATGATATTTCATAAAGGAATTTAAGGTATATGTTATAAAATAATATTTGTCTATAATTAAACCAAAACATTATGCATGTCTCAGGTAATCTGCTAAGAAATTGCAAAGATAAAAAGAAATGTCGCCTTTTATATAGCCAGGCAGATACAACCTATTACTTAGATGCTCTCAAGATAACCAATAACTAGTCCTCAGATAAGAGGACTCAATAGCACTGATTGTCAAATACAGTTTATCCTAAATTCACTTTCAGTTGGAGTGATCACTTGTGCTAGCTAATTGACTTTATCCAAAGAAAGAATAAATTTCTCATATCTTTATGATGAGAGGTAATTTTGAAACTTCGAGTAGGTTCCTTCAGCAGTTAGGCTCCTATTTGCCCACAGGAACTGTGAAATAGGGGCACTGTCTTTCTTATTATTACATTTCACTTGATCTTAGCCAAAAGGCCAAGAAGCAATGTACATTTCAAGGAGATCATTACTAAGTCTTTAGGAAAGTTGCAGCTGTCTAAATATCTAGTAAGTCCATAGCAAAGCAAAGCAATGGTCAGAATTACTGTAAAATAACAGAATTACTGAAATTTTTTAAAAGTACATCATTTGCCTTGGAAGAATAACCTTTGAATATATCATACCAGTGGTGTATGGTTAAGTCAAATTCTTTGTTTAATTGAATTATAATTGACATACCATATCCCATTAGTCTAAAGTGTAAGTGATAGTTATTTGACATTTTATATATTAATAAATGATCTCCATAACAAGTCTAGTTACCATCTGTCACCATACGGTATTGCAGTATTATTGATTATATTCCCTATGCTATACTTTAAATTCCCATGACTTATTTATTTTATAACTTGGTTTGTACCCATTAATCTCCTTCACCTATTTAGCCCACCCTGAACCTTTCTCCACTCTGATAACTAACAATTTGTTTCCTGTATCTTTGAGTCTGTTTCTGTTTTGTTTGTTTTATTTTTTAGATTCCACATACAAGGGAAATCATATGGTATGTGTCTTTCTCTGTCTGACTTATTTCATTAGCGTAATACCCTTTAGATCCATCCATGGGAAGATTTTATTCTTTTCTGTGGATGAGTAATACACACACACAAATGTGAACACACATACCCTACATTTTTATCTATTCATTTATGGATGGACACTTCGATATGGTTACTTCCATATTTTGGCTACTGTAAATAATGCTGCAATGAGGTGTATATATCTCTTCAAATTGATGTTTTGTTTCCTTTAGATAAATATCCACAAGAGGAATAGCTGGGTTATATAGGAGTTCTATTTTTAATGTTTTGAAGAAACTTCATACTATTTCCCACAGTGGCTGCACCACTTTACTTCTAAGTATACAAAGGTTCCCTTTTCTTCACATTATTGTCGATACATTGTTTTTTGTCTTTTTGATAATAGTCTAATAGATATGAGGTGATATTTCATTGTGGTTTTGATTTGCATTTCCTGATGATCAGTGGTCATGAGCATCTTTCATGTGTCTGTTGATCATCTGTATTGATTTTTGGAAATAACATCTATTCCAAGTTCTTTGATCATTTTTTAATCAGGTTGTTCGTTCTTACGGTTCTCTTTGTAAGTTAGATATTTTGGATATCAACCCCTTTTTGGATGTATGATTTGTGAATATTTTCTCCCATTCAGTGGGTTGCATTTTTGTTTGTCAGTGGTTTTTTTTCACTGTGCAAAAATATTTTAGTTTGACGTAATCTCATTTGTTTATTTTTGTTCTTGTCTTTGCCTGAGGAGACTGGTACAAAAAAAAATATATCGCTAAGACTGTTGTCAAAGAGTTTACTGCCTATGTTCTCTTTCAGGAGTTTTAAGGTTTCAGGTTTTACATTCAAGACTTTCCATTTTGAATTTATTTTGTATATAGTATGATATAGGGGTCTGGTTTAATTCTTTTATGTGAGATGTCCATTTATTGAATGTCCTTTCCCCATTGTATATTCTTGCCTCCTTTGTAATAGATTAATTGGCCAGTTATGCATGGGCTTATTTCTGGACTTTCTCACATTTCTGTTGTTTTTTTTCCCATTGATCTATATGTCTATTTTCATCCCAGTACTGTACTGGTTACTATAGCTTTTTTGAAATCAGGGAGTATACTTCTTCCAGCTTTGTTCTTTCATGAGATTACTTTGTCTCTTCAGGGTCTTTGTGGTTTTGTGCAAATGTTTGGATTATTTGTTCTGGTTCTGTGAAAAATGCCATTGGTATTTTCCTGGGGATTGCATTAAATCTGCAGATTGCTTTGTAGTATGGATTGTTTAATAATAGTAATCCCTCCGATCCATGAGCACAGAAAATCTTTTCATTTATTTGTGTCATCTTCAATTTCTTTTGTCATTGTCTTATAGTTTTCAAAGTACAGGTCTTTGACCTTCTTGGTTAAATATATTTTTAGGTATTTTGTTATTTTTTATGAACTTGTGAGATTTTTTTTTCTTAATTTCTTTTTCTGATAGCTCAGTATTAATGTATAGAAATGCAACTAGTTCCTGTAAATTTTGTATCTTCAACTTTTCTGAATTCACTTATTAACTCTAATATATGTGTATGATATTAAGTCTTTAGGGTTTTCTGTACATATTATCCTGTGTTATGAAGATAGTGATAATTTTATATCTTTCTTTACAATTTGGTTTTCTTTTATTTCTTTTTCTTGCCAAGCTGCTGTGACTAGAATGTCCAGTACTATGTTGAATGAAAGTAGTGAGACTGTGTATTCTTGTCTTATTCCTGATTTTAGAGGAAAAGCTTTCAGCTTTGCACTATTGAATATGATGTTCGTTATGAGTTTGTCATATATGGCCTTTATCTCATATATTCCTTTTTTTTTTTTGAGACATAGAGAGAGTGTGCATGGTGGGCGAGGGGCAGAGAGGGAGTGGAGCTCAATATGGGGCTTAATCCCTTGACCCTGAGATTATGACCTGAAAGGAAGAGTTGGACGCTCAACCGACTGAGGCACCCAGGTGCCTTGGTACATTCTTTCTATACCCACTTTGTTGAGACTTTTTATTATACCCACTTTGTTGAGAGTTTTTATTGTAAATGAATTTTGAATTTTCTCAATTGTTTATTCTGCATCTACTGAGATGACTGATTTTTATCCTTCATTTTGTTAATGTGCTGTATGTATCTCATTGACTGATTTGCAGATGTTTAACCATCCTTGTTTACTTGAAATCCATTTGATTGTGGTATATGATCCTTTTAATCCATTGTTGAATTCAGTTTACTAATATTTTGTTGAAGATTTAAATCAGATTGTTGGTTAGCAATACTCAAGTATTTTTCTTTTTTTTTTACACAAGTATTTTTCTTAGTCATAAATTAATATTACAAATTGTGATGTCATTATTGCTTACATTTTTAAATAATTAGTGATCTAGATATTATTTGGTAGTTTCCTTATGAAGTCTCACCTAATCTAATTTTAAAGAGTAGTTTAATTCTACAGACTAATAATAAAAAATTTTAATTAAGAGAGTTCCTTGCAAGGTCTAATAAATTTCACCTATGTTTCAGTCAATCACATGAGTAGTATCATATTTATATGATAATCTAGATCCTTTGGTAATTATTCTATCTTCTATGATAATTTTTCCCAAATGCAAAACACGAAAACATCTACTGCCATTGTGTAGTGTCAAAGTCTTATTACAAAACCTCTATTGAAGGGTTTACATTTAGCTTCCACTGTTTAATTTTAGGTATTTAGGACTAACCTCTGCAGAGAACATTTTTTTTTTTGCATATAATATAAATCAGTATTTATACTATTATAACACTCTGTCAAATCTTCATAACAGGCATTCACTTTTGTTGATCTATACTGGGCCTGCAGAAAACTTACATCCCAAAGTTAATCAAGTGATATTAAATCTATTTTTGTTTACAGCTCCTGTACGTAATTGCCAGATTCCTGTTTGTCTCCTAATTAGATTTTTTTTCTTTTGTACACCCTCTTTCCAACCAAACCAGTTTACAACACACTTCTGTGTCTGATATAAGACTCGACTACTTAGATGCATATTAGATTACCTTTACTTTGTTATTATCAAAAATTAATGATGGTAGGCCTTTCTGTAGTTGTGGAGGATGATGGATAGTCAGTTTCCCTTGGCCACTGTCAATATTTTTTGATGTGGCGATCCGGACACTGACATGCTTGCTCCATCAAAGGATCAAAGTTTGCTGTTAGCAGAACTCCATGCAGGAGCCAGTGCATCTCTCATGCCTGGTGTTATAAATTGGAACTTCTGTGAAGTTCTCAGGCACAGGGAAAAGAAGCCTTTAAATGAGTAATACCAGCTGGTATGGGAGATATATAGATGACTGGGAGTCCTTGGTAGCTTCTCAAAGGTGATCTAAATGGGAAGGACTGGTTTTCCTCACACTGAGATATGATAAATTATATGACACTTTGGTTTCCCTTCATTCATCAGCTTAACGTCACTTTGTCTCTTTTTCCAAGTGATTAGTGCAGCTGTTCTCTATCCTATTGCTTTCACCCAAGGACATAATCTTTTATCTAATTCTCAATTATTCTCCAATCAGGAATCTCTTTATCATATCTTCTTTCCTATCTTCATGATGTGTGGATGATAAGGGGCTCTTGGAAGTAGAATTGGGCTTAGACCTGAAGTGAACTCAGGGCTGGGCCACATGGCATATACAGCTGTGTCCTTAAACAAAACAGGTAACTCGTTATCAGCTCAAGAAGTAGTACCCTCATTCTTCTTTACAGGGAAATCCACTAATGAAGTCAACCACCTGTTTAAAGATCATCATCTCACCAATCACCAAAGTCCATCTGAGGCAGGGAGGGATAAAGTGATACAAGGGAAGAGAAGCAGTAGAGAAAGAAGACAGAGGGTTCTGTGAAAGGCACAGAGCCTTTAATTATCATAGTTTTCTTCCATTTTTCTTACTTTTTTAAGATTTTATTTATTTATTCATGAGAGACAAAAAGAGAGAGAGAGGCAGAGACACAGGCAGAGGGAGAAGCAGGCTCCATGCAGGGAGCCTGATGTGGGACTCGATCCCAGGACTCCAGGATCCCACCCTGGGCAGAAGGGGCGCTAAACTGCTGCGCCACCTGGGCTGCCCCTTCTTACTCTTTTCTCTTAGGGCAACCCAAATTATTTTTAATTTAGTTTCTTAGAATTATATTATCCCATAAATACCAGTAATTTATTTGTTTGGGATGAAACCTAAGAGCCCCAGCAAACACACTGATTTACCCACACCAAGAAAACCATCCTCAGGCCACTATAAGACTAGATTCTCACATACCCATCCAAAATGACAGAGAGGTAATACCCCTTAAAGGAAAAATCTGCAGGAAACATTCTTGGCTTCCCATTTTTCCAAACATACGGTGATCCTGACAGGATTTTAGGGCTGATATTACCCATACTATTCAATCATAATAGTGGATTCAGAGAGGGTTGTTCATGTGGCTAGTATTCAAAACAGCAGAAAGCTAGAATTTATAGAAGTTCTCCTTTCTAGTTTCTTTTCTTTTTCTTTCTTTTTTTTTTTTAAGATTTATTTTTTTGGGATCCCTGGGTGGCGCAGCGGTTTGGCGCCTGTCTTTGGCCCAGGGCGTGATCCTGGAGACCCGGGATCGAGTCCCGCGTCTGGCTCCCGGTGCATGGAGCCTGCTTCTCCCTCTCCCTATGTCTCTGACTCTCTCTCTCCCTCTCTCTCTCTCTCTCTGTGTGACTATCATAAATAAATAAAAATTTAAAAAAATATTTATTTTTTTGAGAGAGAGAGACTGCACCAAGAGGAAGGGCAGAAGGAGAGGGGAGAGAAAGGCTTAAGTAGATGCAGTGCCCAATAGGGGGCTCGATTTCAGGATCCTGAGATCATGACATGAGCCAAAACCAAGAGTCTGATGCTTAACCCGCTGTGCCACCCAGGTGCCCCCCTTTCTAGATTTCTATTATTTGGAATACTATTATGACTATTGCATGATCTCAGAATTTTAGTTTGTCCACTAAATTCAGGAACCACCAGGCATCTAAGAAGGGTTGTACTGAAACATTTCTATTGTTCAGTGGGCACACTCCATTTCAGATCAAAATATAGGGTGACATACTCTCCATTTTTATTATAGACATAGTATACTCTAATCCAATTCCATAGGTTGAATGTTTGTTCCTCCTGTGACATTCTCAGTTGTATGAGAGTAGGTACTCATTGTGACTTTTATCTTAATCCATGCTCAACTATTCAGCACCCAGAAGCCAGCAAACTGCTTTTTTGTCACTAATTCTAATAACCATCCTAGTAAAGGTTACCAAGAGAGTGCTGGTTTATACACAGTAACAAACTAGCTCATTTCTGAGCTATGTGTTCTTTAGTTTCTGCTTTTTGAATTTAGCTAAACCATTAGGCTCTGTTGCATTTCACCCACCCTGGCCTTTAGCTTGGACATTGCCTTTATTCCCAGCAATTAGCCTATGTGATTTTGTGGTTCACCTTGGTTGATATCCTTATCCCTGGAATCCGTGTTGTGCTATCTGACAACATACTGTTATACACATATTGTTATATACATTTTGTGGGTTTTTTTTGTTTCTTTTTCAACTATATAAATTTTCAAATCATCTCAATACCCAGCATGGGCTTCAAACTCACAACCCCGAGATCAAGAGTCACATGCTCTACCAACTGAGCCAGACGAGTGCCTCCATATATATTTTGTTTTTAAATTTGTTTAAGGTGGGAGGAAAATTTTAATTCTTGTTAGTCTATCTTCTTGATGATTATAGGTTTTGTATTGGTAGATATTGTAATCCTAGGAAAATAGAAATTCTTTACAAAATAAAAAGAATAACAAAGATATAAAATACAAATAAAAAGAAAACAAAAAATTAATTAGTTAAATAAATAAATAGATAGATAGATGATAGATAGATAGATAGATAGATAGATAGGAATCCTATTCTCTTAGTGAATAAATTTCCTGAAATTAAGATAGGGAGCTTCAAAAAAATTTTTTTTTTTTATCACAAGATTTAGGTTGTACTGCATAGCTATTAGTTGGATTAAAAGTTAATCTTATATATATTTTCTGTTTATATATTATAGAATCTAACTTAATAAGATTGTTTGCATGTAATTTTATTTAAATACAAAAAATTATATTTAAATTTTAAATATCCTTTCAATTTTCCCCAGATTCAGTCTTCCAAACTGTATGTTTTACATTTTGCACTGTAAAAATAAAAATCGCAATTTTATATACCCTTTCAGTTTTCTTCAGATTCATTCCCCTAAGCTGTAAATGGATTATTCTATTACTAAATTATTAACTAAATTTCTATCATAACTAATGTAAATTAGGTTAAAGAGATATTCATTAACTTTTACAAGGAAAAACCTTAATAGAAAAGTGCCTGAAAATGGGCATAAGTAACATCCATGCCTAAATGAGTCATGGAACTCTGTGAGTTCCTTCATGTTTTTATACCATCTTTTTGGTTAATAAAAGAAAATGCCATGGAAAAAGTGATACTGATGAGTGAACTAGAAGTCTAGCTCAAAAGGAAAAGACAAATTTCTCCTGCTGTTATAGAAGTACCTCTTAAAATGATTTTGTTTAATTCTAACTCTTAAGCTTAAGCAGAACTTCCAGTGAAACTAAGTGATTACATTTTAATTATGACCTACTTTCAAACAGAGTAGATGGCAGAGTTCTGTGCACTTAATAAGTAGCTGTATCTCTTGAAATACATTTGGGCTAGCCATGGTTATTGCACACATATTCAATGAATATTTCAAATTAAAGCAGCTGGCTCTATGGATAGGTTAAGTGAAGATCAATTTATATTCTTTCACTACTCTTCTGCAGTTCTCAAATATGAAAGCAAAATGGCATAATTTTGCACTATAAATAGAGCAATTCCACATATTTAGAACCCAACGATTTCAGAGGTATTGCCTGTTTGTTTTTAGCCTTGGATTGATCATCAGAAATGTGGTTTACAAAGTCATCTTACAGTTTAGGCTGCTTGTTTATATTAAATTGAGGGCAAAACATACATGTTTACTTGTTAGTGGTTCTGTTAAGAAACAATTCAAATTGGAGGAAATACATACAAAACAATATGGTTATTTTTACTATTTTAGAGTCAATGGCCCATGTTATTTTTCTTTTCATGGTGGACAATTAAGGTCTGATTTTCTTACAATCAGGGTAGCTAATAACTTTGGTGAACAGATAAACCATGATAAAGCAAGATAAGATCAAGTGTTGAATAAAAACTATTTTAGGTGAAATCAATATAAACTGTTCACTGAGTTCAGTCAAGTGAGCTTTTAAGATTTGTTTGTTTTAGGGGATCCCTGGGTAGCGCAGCGGTTTGGCGCCTGCCTTTGGCCCAGGGCGCGATCCTGGAGACCCGGGATCAAATCCCACGTCGGGCTCCCGGTGCATGGAGCCTGCTTCTCCCTCTGCCTGTGTCTCTGCCTCTCTCTCTGTGTGTGTGACTATCATAAATAAATAAAAATTAAAAAAAAAAGATTAGTTTGTTTTAGAGAGAGAGAGAGAAGCTGCTTACATGCAGAGGAGAGGGGCAGAGGGAGAGAGAGGGAGAAACCTAAGTGGACACCATGCTGCTCTATCTCATGACCCTGAGATCACGACTTGAGCTGAAACCAAGAGTCAGACACTTAAACACCTATCCCACCCAGGCACCCCCACTCAAGTGAACTTTGAAACTTGAGAATATAGCTAATCAATGAGTATGCAAAGATGTTTTCTTTCTTTCTTTTTTTTTTTGGAAAGATGTTTTAATACAGTAATAATTGAGATGAAAATATGCAATATGAAAAAACTAAGAGAATAAAGTTTAATTTGATCTCAAGATAAGTATGCTTGATAATTATCCAAGCAGATTTATCTTTTATCAAGAAATTAACACATAAATAAAAATTTCTTTTTAGTTTTTAAATCAATTTTTAAACTAACAGGCAAAAATGAAAAATAACATAAGCTGATAACCTCTTGAAAAAGCCTTCACTAGCTGAGATCTACCCCTGGCTTTCTTCACAGTCGAGATAACCTTGACTACAGCTTTACTGAGAAGTGGACATGAAGTCCAGCAACATCTTTCTTTTACTTTCTTTGGATATCTCTCAATCTCTTTATTTCTATTCTCATAAATTAGGAACTGAGCTTAGTTGCTATAAGGGTAAGAGCCTCCAAACTAGTGTCTCTATCTCCAGTATCATCTTCTGATTCATATTACATGTTGCTGGGACAGTTGTCCTAATATACAGATAACTCCTTTACTAGCTCCTAACTACAGGATAAATCAGTCATCATGAATGGGATATACAAGGTCCCTCAATGAAGGAACCTCATCTATAACAACTTTTTTATTTGTGACAATTTTCCATATATATACACAAACACCATCACTCTGCTCAAGCCACGTTGAATTGATTGCTGTTTACCAAATCACAATGACATTGTCATACCTCTTTGTAAGGTAGTTCCATCTGAAATGGTACCCTTGGTATTCTTTAAGACTGTTAAGACTCAGTTACCATCTCCCCATGATCTTGTGTTTAGTGAGGGAGAGAGGGCTCATGTTTAAAGAGACTCGGAAAATGCTAGATTAAATGCATTTCTTTACAATAGAAACTTTAGTATGCTTTAAGTGATAGCAAATATCCAAGTGGGGGGGGATCTAGTATGCATCTTCCCCAGAGTGATTTTGCCATGGAACATATTCTTGGGAAGAACATCTTGTGGATCAAATTCCATGGAATACTAGTTTGAAAAAAGTTTTCCAAAACCTTTTGTAAAAACAAATAAAATAAAAACAGAAAACAAACAGAAAAAAATCCTTTTCCAGCTTGATATAAAATTGCTTATCTGGCAATGGGATGTCTGGGTGGCTCAGTTGGTTAAGTGTCTGACTCTTGATTTTGGCTCAAATCATGATCTCTGGGTTGGGAGATCAACCCACCACTGGATATGAGGCCTGTTTGAGATTGTCTCTCTCTCTCCCTCTGCCCTCCCCAACTCCTACATTCTCTTTCAGTCTCTGTCTCTTAAAGAAAAAGAAGAAAGAAAGAAAGAAAGAAAGAAAGAAAGAAAGAAAGAAAGAAAGAAAGAAAGAAGAAAGCAAGCAAGCTAGGTTATCTGGAAAGAGAAATTGAAGTAATTTATATGTATTACCTCATAGCCCTCTTGCTGACTCAAGAAGCCCCAGATAAGGTTTTTGTAATATATTAACTTCTTTAGTGTATTTTCTACTCAAGAGAACTGTTTTACTCTAGATAAGTTAGTGTGAATGCTTTTTGCGAACTTTACTGGCAAAGTATTAAACTAACATATTTTATTTAAAAATAATGTTTAGGGCAGCCCTGGTGGCACAGCAGTTTAGTGCTGCCTGCAGCCTGGGGTATGATCCTGGAGACCTGGGATGGAGTCCCACCTCGGGCTCCCTGCATGGAGCCTGCTTCTCCCACTGCCTGTGTCTCTGCCTCTCTCTCTCTGTGTGTCTCTCATGCATAAATAGATAAAATATTTTAAAAAATTTAAAAAATAATGTTTAACATTAACATAGTCTCTGATACAAAGCTGGCAGTCTTCTTTTTCTTCTTTCTACTAAGTGCCACCATGTTGTTGGTCCTGTGAGTCATTTCCTTGCTAAGACTGTCTGACAAGGGGAGAAGAAGGTGAGACTCTTCTGATTCTTGACACAGAAAGATATTGTGTTTTCTAATGCTTTTGATAAATTCTGATATCTTTCCCGTTTTGCAGAAATCTAGAAGTTACTATGTGATTATTAACAGTCAGAGGTCTGTGGAGTTATCTTTTTCCTAAAGAAAAACAGGGATTAAATGCAAAATCCTTTCACTTTGAAGAAAGAAAAATGTATTTTCTTTCTCTTTATAGTGTCAACTTTAAATTTTTCTTCTCTTTGTAGTTTTTTCTTTATTGATTTGAAATCATTTTTCTTATTTTTTAGGCGGGGAGAGGCAGAGGGAGAGGGAGAAGGAATTGTATGCAGGCTCCATGCCCAGCTCAATGCTGGAATTGATCTTACGATCTGAGGTTATGACTTAAGCCAAAATCAAGAGTCAAATTTTTAACCATCCAGGCACCCGGAAGTCAATTCTCACAAACCTTTATCCCTTATAGCCTATGGTTATCGTCCTTATTTATGAAAATTTCTCTAGACAGATAAAATATATACTCATATAAGAGGAGGCCTGGCAAGGTGGGGGCTACAGTCTCATGTGCAGACCCACTGAATAAACTAGTGATCAAGTATGTACCATGTGTCAACACTAAGACTCAGGTAGACACCTAGACACAGCTAACTATGGGTGTCCGGATGTTTCTCTCCAGATGCCATTATTCCCACAATCTATAGCTGTCTTATATACATTTTATGATTCTTAAGGTGTCATTTACTTCTAAATGTCAATATTCATTTTAATATACTATATTAAAACTTATAACAATGATAATATTTGCATAGAATGTTGGCTAAGACACCTGTATCATTGTACTTCTTTAGAATCTTTCTATGCTTTCAAGGAAAAAAAAAGACCACTTCAAATAAAAATTTATCAGTTTTTAAGGTTAGATAATTATGAGAATACCAAATTGTCCTTGTATTTCAACCCAAAGTAAATTGAATTCAGGATGCTAATAATTTTACACAGAGAAGGCTACCTCTTGGAAATAAAAATCTTTTTGAAGCATTTGCAGTATATCTTTTGAGAAAGACCTTTTTACATTGTCTCTAGTCTTTGCATATCAGTCTAGTTCTCAGGTATTACCACAATTTTATACCCACAGTCATATTTTAGCTACAAATCCAAGAAACTAAAATAATAGTAATAATAATAATAATAATAATAATAATAATAAGTAAAGTACTCAAAGGCTAATTTAATTTAATTAATTCTAAATAAATCTTTAGCATATTGAAAAATGGAGGAGGTAAAAGATGAAAAGGAGTCTAACAAAATAAATGCTTTTTTATTTCTTGCCTTGGTTTGTAAGTAAATATTTTGACAACAGGGTATTGATAAATAAAAGGACAGAAATAAGTGTGGACTAGAGCAGAGAGAAATACACTTGAAACGAATGTAGCATTGCATGTTAATTATATTTCAATAAATAAATAAATATATGAAGAAAGCATTGAATCAAGCTAAATTGTCACTGACTTGGCACAGGGGACATAATGTTGAGCTTTAACTAAACAAAATCATTAACACTTTTTTTTCAACACACATGATTCACAGTTGAAATTATAATCTTTGTCTTCTTTTTGGTACCAGAAATAATTTTATTTTCATGGAGACAGCAAAAATTAACAAGACAGGTAAAAATCCTTCTCGATATTCCCAATATTTATATCAGGACTATATTTTTTGATCCAGATCTTCAGAACAGTCCTAAGTAAACAAAACCTGAGACCATCACTTCATGCTTTATTTTTTTAAAAAAATCTGGGTCATTAATAAATAATCTTCATAAATATATTTTTAAAAATAGTGTGTTCATGGGAAGTATGTCCACTTTAAAACAGATTCTACAACTGCTGTTTAGACTGATAGTTGACCTGTAACAGTAGCAGTGAACTCTGCCTACAGTCTATGTGCTCTTCTTCTACTACTGGAGTTCTTTCAGTGAGAAATGCTACATTAAGGATTAAGAATTTTTTTTTACCATCAGTTACTTCTTATGTATGTTCAGTTTTTTTCTGTAAATGTTATCTGAGCTAGATTTTTACAATAGTAATAAAGGAATTTCTTGTGATGAAAAGTTTTTTCTTGTTTTTTGTTTTTAATTTCTTGTATTTTGAGATACTCAGATGCTTCAATTTCATTTTTTTTAAATTTTTATTTATTTATGATAGTCAGAGAGAGAGAGAGAGAGAGAGAGAGGCAGAGACATAGGCAGAGGGAGAAGCAGGCTCCATGCACCGGGAGCCCGACGTGGGATTCGATCCCGGGTCTCCAGGATCGCACCCTGGGCCAAAGACAGGCGCCAAACCGCTGCGCCACCCAGGGATCCCCAGATGCTTTAATTTCAAAATGGATTCTTTTAACTTTTGGTATTCCCCCTCATTTATTTTGCATACTTCTTGTTATTGATAATTATTATAATATTATTAATATGTATGCTATTGATATCATATCAATATACTAATCAACTTATTGGTATTTTATTATCAACAGATATTGATAATTTTAGTGTAATTAATAACATAACTATAATTGAAAACAATGATAATGAAAACCAGTAGGTGAGTTCCTGTAGTATGGCAAAAGCACCTTACTGGTATATTTGATGTTTAATTTAACCCTCAAAATGACCCTTATGAAGTAAATAACATTTTTCTGGATTTAGAAACTGATAATTAGAAATATTAACTAGCCTACACGAAGTCACTTACCTTATAAGTAGGATTTAAATTCAGTTTTGTTCAATTATTAGCTACTGTGCTATGGTGTCTTGTTTTCCTTTCCTTCTTAATGTTAACTTTTATTATTTATCCTTTATTGGTCTTTTATAACCTAGGAGGGGGTGAACATATTTCAATAATTTTTTTAGTAGTAAAAAAAGGCTGATTCTGAGTTTAATAAATAATTAAAATAGGGAATAGAGATTCTCATAAAGGAAGAAATTGAACTGAAAGTAAAATTTCATAGAAAAGGTTAGTTAGAGATGTGTCTGAAAGCTTTAAAGTGTTCTTAAAAGCTCAATTTTCTAAGTGGTATTTAAAACTATTTTTCTTCATTTTTTCCATACTGACTTTATTCACTTATTTTGTGCTTGTAATATGTCAAACACTCTGATGAATATTTAAAGTGAAAAAAATGTGTAAGATATAATTCTGGTCCTCTAGTAATACACATTTCTGTGAGAAGGATGAGATATGAACAAGACAAAAGTCACATTACAGTTAGTTCTCTTGGATCACTGTGTCTTAGCAGATCAGAAGCAGAAGGGTTAAGTCATTATAAAAACATCAAATTACTACGTTTATTTATATATTTCACTCTTCCTACCAAAATGTGGATTAAAGAAATAATTTGCAGGAATAAAATATTTCCAATTAGTACTTGCCGACAATGTACAATGTAGTGATGACGTGAGTAATGTGGTATAAATAAACATACAAATAGAAAGTGTTAAATAAAGAAACATTTACACAGTATTAAATATAATTAACTTAAAATATCCTATGCTTTATTTGGTAACATATCTATGGAAAACATAAATTCCCATCAGAAAGACAAAATAAAACCCATCAATGTTGTGACTGAATATATCATTGCCAAAGGCAAAAGGAAACAGTGCTAAGATTATTGGGAGAAAAGATATTGACTGGTCAGTTTTCTGTGTGAAGCCAAATAAAACTCATGTTCAATGAATCTAAAGGAAATTACCATTTGTTTGTTTCTCACCCATAGGATGGTTGCTCAGCACCATGACACACTTTTTAAAATTTTTTGTCACTATAATGGAATCTGTTTCCTTATAAGATACTTATTTTATTTAAAAATTATCACCACCATCCTCAAGTCCAAGGTCGGAGATCAAGTGAGTTGAAATGGAAAAAAACATACATGTTTTAAATAGTTATGTAGCTTCAATTTGGTCTTGCTAAATAGATTTCTTTTTAAAAGAGAAAAAATATATTATTTAGAGTGCTCAAATATGAGTCATATTTCACAGCTGATGGTAATTTCCGTAATCTCACAAAGAGAAACCAAAGTCTTTTAAATATTCTTAAACTTCCTCTTCCCACATTGCATCTTTTAACTGTCCTTGAATATTAAACTCTACTCTGGTAATGATCATGTTTATTTAATAGAAGCACTGGTAAGTAAATACAGATTATACTCAATAATTATTAGTCTTTTAGAGAAACAGAAAATGTATTTGTGTATAGATAATAAAGATAAATGTTCTTTAAGTGTATGTCAATATTTATGAACAGTGTCTTTATTTAAAATAGCATATTTTGGGCGACCTGGGTAGCTCAGTTAAGCATCTGACATTTGATTTCAGCTCAGGTCATGATCTCAATGATCTCAGAGTTGTGAGACTGGGCCCCACATGGAGTCTTGCATCTGACTCTGCACTGCACATGGATCTTGTTTAAGATTCTCTCCCTTCCTCTGCCCCTCCCCTCCTAAAAAATAAAAACAAAAACAAATTTTTTTAAATAAAATCACATATTTTATTTTGGTCACTGCAATGTAAAAGAATATTTGCAAATGAGCCTTCCATGTAATAATTAGCTATAATTAGCTTAGTGTTTATCAGTCATGGACTCTAGATATATAACACTTAGGATTGAATCCCAGCTCTATTATTTACTAGCTTTTTGACCAGGACAAACTATTCAGCTTGTCTATACTCTAGTATAGACAACCAGAATGCTGGGTGATAAATATACAAAATACATAAACTCAGAGAATACAAAATAAACAAGATAATAGAATGGCTATTAGAATTTTATTCTAAGTTTCAGAGAAGACTTTTCTGAAAGATGGCATTTAAGCTAATAATAAAAATAAACCTTAGGGAGATTGGGGGAAGAGAACTTCCAGTGAAAAGAACTGAGAGTGCAAATATACTGCAGTGATAAATATGGAGTTTTGGAGAAATCAGAAGATCAGTGTGAGAAGGAAGATGATATGAGACATGATCCAGGAAGGAGAAAGGGAGGCTATGGATGTCACAGCAAAGAGAGTTTTGGATATAGTGGACTCATCATTGTCTACTTCATGGCTTTTTCTTTTAGCCTATGGACTTTAATACCCTCTTTACCTGGGCCTCCTGGATTGTACCCTTTTTCTTTCTTTCTTTCTTTCTTTCTTTCTTTCTTTCTTTCTTTCTTTCTTTCTTTCTTTCTTTCTTCTTTCTTTCTTTCTTTCTTTCTTTTTCTTCTTTCTTTCTTCTTTCTTTCTTTCTTTCTTCTTTCTTTCTTTCTCTAAGATTTTATGTATCTATTTGACATGGAGAGAGACAGAGAGAATGAGCAGGGGGAGAGGCAGAAGGAGAGAGAGAGAGAAGCAGACTCCCCACTGAACAGGGAGTTTGATGTGGGACTCAATCCCATCAGGACATCATGACCTGAGCAGAAGACAGATGCTTAACTGGCTGAGCCACCCAGGGATGCCCCCTTGCTTATTCTTCCTAAGAATATTCTGAGAGAATTTTGTATGTGTGAGTATTTTATTTATTCTATTTAAAATTCATTTTTAATTATAAAATATGTCATTATGCCATTATGATATTCTTGTGAATATCTCTTAGCAAACATTTGCAAAGAGGTCACAAAGTATACCCAAGAATTGAATTGTTGATCACAGGCAATGCCTTATCAGTTGTTACGTTGATCATGCCTAATTGCTTTTAATTGGAGGTAAGGGTTGTAGCCATAGATTATTCCCAAAATCTTTCAGACCACACTGAACAGAAGGCTGTCTACAGTGATAAGACTGGGATAACTTAGGGCTGCCCTCTCAGTAGTTATCATCTCTGGCTCTGTACCTACAGAAAGTCCTTTGATACCTGCACAGAGAATTCTGCTGGCAAAACTTCTGAAAATATTCTCCTGATGTCTTTTTTTTTTTTTTTCTCCTGATGTCTTGTATTCTTTGTGTCTTAGCTCACTTGAGTTTTTAATTTTTCTATTTTAACCCCTTTACTGTAACTTCATGAGGACTGTGACAGACCGCTAAAATACACTTAGAATGACCCTCTCTCACTCACTAGTGTATTATTCTTGAACTGGATGTATTTGTCTAAACCCTCTTTCTTTATTTAGGGTGTGTTTTTTTCCTTATGAACATTTCTTATCCTAAAAAAATACGTCTTTTTCAGACCTCTTTCTCCACTCCTTCAGTTTGGTTTCTGTATCATAGATTAAACTTAAGCTAACTCTTATGCTACACTATCATGAAGTCTGAAATATAATTGAGAGGACACTGAGAAATGTTTCCTTTCAATGGAAATATTCAGTAGAATAACAAGGAGTTGTGATATACAGCCTTTGCCTGATGGTTTTTAAATTTATATTAAGTTACTCCTAGCAGTTCCTTCTTTTCAAAGCTATTACTGCTGCACATTAAGAATCAAATGAGAAGTGAACTGTCTGTACAAGAATCAATTTCTTGTAACACACACACAGAATTCAATCAGCTTCATGATGTTTACTAAAGTTGGACTTCGAGGGGGTTCTATCAAAAAATATCTTTGCAATTTCTCTCCATTCCATTGGAATATATTCCTTTTAATATATTTAAGTTTATCTTACACAAGTTAGTGCTTTTAAGTTAAACACAAATTGGCTTACGATGAATCAGACTCAGATTTAGTGTTCAGAACCACCATAATACATAATGCCTAGTAATCTAGGCTATTTTGCATTAGGATGGGAGGCAAACAATATTGTGTTTTAGAAAAGTGTAGTACAATTCCTTGTTCATGCAAAGCATAGAAAAGAGAAGAAAGGATTATGTAAATAAATATTAAATATGATCTAAGTCAAGTACGGCATACGAAATTAAACATTATTTATCCATCCTTATCCTGAATCAAAACAGAAACATTTTCATATGAAGATGTTAAATTTAAAAAAGAAGGCAAAAATTCCAACATCATATGCACCACCAAGGTCTGAAAGATCAAGGTTTCATAGATATGAATATATAGATACAAAACCCTGATAGTTTATTTATTCATTCATTCATTCATTCATTCATTCATTCATGAAAGACACAGAGAGAGAGAGGCAGAGACACAGGCAGAGGGAGAAGCAGGCCCCATGCAGGAAGCCCGATGTGGGACTCGATCCCAGGACTCCAGGATCATGCCCTGGGCCGAAGGCAGGCTCTAACCGCTGAGCCACCCAGGGATCCCAACCCTGATAGTTTTAGTAATATTCAGAAAATACAAAATAATACACAAAAGACTTTTTTACCATTATTTTCAAATATTTATTTATTTATTTTAGAGAGAGAGCACACAGAAGGAGAGGGAGAAGTAAAATCCCGGCTCAACTGAGAGCCAATGCAGGGCTTGATCCCAGCACCCTAGCAAGTAAAAAATAGATATTTTAAAAGTATTTTAGCAGAGCACATTTTGAGTTTTATATATCATTTTTTTAGATTTAAAAATATAACCAAAAAATTTTAAAAAAATAAAAATATAACCAATATAAGGAAGTAATGCCCAGATATTTCAGCTTTGCTACCCTAGCAAGTTCCCTTAGAAATTCTGTGATTTTTATTGAGAAAACTTTGTATTCCACTGAGTTTCTGCAGCTTTTTTCAAGTTTCCTTGTAATAGAGAACTCTCAGTCTAAGAAAATTCCCTGCTTCTTTTATTTTTCTGTTTATTTATGTCTAATTTTCTTAATTACTTAATTAAAATTAAAAATGCTGGTGTAACAAGCAAATACGATCAAGAGATATACCAAGAAACAGTTCCTGATGTCTCTCTTCATACTCCGTTGGGATATGCCCCCATATCATTCTTTATACTCAAGTATATGGTGTTCAGTATTTGACAAGAGAACATTTGTCATTTCCTCATGATATTCCTCATTATAGATAGTCTTGTTTTCTAATACAATAGTTTAATACTAAAGAAAAGAGCTTTCTTGATGTTTCTTTGGGTGCAATTTAGCATTGTGAGATCATGAGCCATGCAGTTGACTTGGAGGTTTTCAAGTCCCTTGTGGAAAGAGAGTCATCAGATTGACAAAAGGGGCCCCATGACTGAGAGGTAAAGATGAGCCTGAGTGTGAGTTAGGAGAGGCAGACATAGATTTGACTATCCTTAGCTCGTTAGCTATGAAAAATTTTTTGAACCCAGTATTAGCTATTGCAAGATAATACTAACCTGGAAAAAATTTAGTATATTTTATGTCATGGGGCAGTAAACTAAAAATACATCTAACCTGATAACTCCATTTATTTTTATTTTTATAAGAAAAAAATTTAAAAAGACAGTGCTCTTGGATGATATACTTAAAATACAGTTATGTAACACTGATTTTTCAGAGACTTTTAAGTGTCAATAATGGTTTTTGCAAGTTTACAGTATATTATAAATAAGACTGTGTGTGGATTTATACTCTGCATCATGTCTCTATACTTTATATGTAATCAAATACTCTATCCAGCCTATCATTGTAGAATACAAACCTTTCTTGGACCACTGATATTTTTTAAAATTCTTAAGCTATTTACTAAAAATGTGATGTTTACTTTCTGCCCTATGAATAATCAGTGACAGATTTCTAACTGATATTAAAGGCATTTACTACCTCAATCTACATATTTATGAATACAGTTTGGTTTATACATATTCAGTTGTTCTTGTACTTGGATCACTGTCTCCATAATGTTGATTTACAGGTGCACTGATAAAGAAATATGTGTTTGAATATAAATCAAAGTACAGGATTTAAATATTAAATTTCAATTTTGATTGCAAGTTTGTTTTCTGGTAGCTTTTCTTATTTAATAGAAACATAATTTACAAAATGGCAGTGGGCCTGTGATTTTATAAAGTTCAGTAAGGATAAGTTAAAAGAGTATATATGGAACAAAAATTTAACTGAAAGAAATATAAAGAGATCTTGGGAGAACGAATACCTGTATAAGTCTACAAAAAACATAAAACAGAGGCTATTGTGAATCATAAGCTAAACTTTAGTCACATAAAATGCACAGTTCAAAAAACAAGGAAGAGTAAGCATGACTTTGAAAGACAGTGAAAAACAATACTGACAGGGCTCATCTATCAAAGGTCTATGTAAACCTTTGTTTCCATGATTTCTGTAAGCAAAGTGATTTTTTTTTAAGAAAATGTAGGACAATATTGTCCAATCATCCCTTATCATCATTGACTACCCTTCTTTATTCTAAAAAATTGATAAGTTTTAAATAATGCCACATTTACCTTCTACATTTTGGGAATGTGCTATCTGCCCTAACCATTTCTCACAATTTCCCCGTTTCCATTTTTATTTTTCCTTTCAGATTTCTGCTCTCTTCCTGAACACCTCATATAATTCTGATCACTCACAACCTTTCATGACAGTGGACCTTCAGAAGTCTGTTTCTTACGTTTCTCCAGTCATTGAAACAGGCCCTGTTAAGGTTGTCAGATAAGAATATAAGATACCAGTTAAATTTGAGTTTCAGATAAACATGAATTTTTGTTTGTATAAATATGTCCCATGCCATATGTGAGATACACTTATGCTGAATATAAGTAGTCCTTACTTTTCTGAAATTCAAGTTTAAGCTGGAATCCTTTCTTTTCTTTGCTAAATCAAAGGCAGAAAGGTAGGCAACCCTACCACTGGGCTATTGTCACAATGCAGCGTGAAAGTGCCACTCACAGCAGACACCAGTCTTGACAATTTATGAATGACTGCCCCAGGGAAGGATGTTTCAGATGATGATTTTCACTGTTCTTCAAAAGAGGCAAGAGCGGTGGCAATAATCAGAAAGCACCAAAATTGTTTCCCATTTGGTGCTTCAAACTCATCTTGAAGGAGTTGGTGAATTTTTCAAAACAATAATGTCTCATGACATTATTAGTGATCTTTACGTAATCAAAAAGTTTTGGCAATTTTTATTCACAAAAAAGCAGTTTTAGTTCAGTGATTATTGTGTCCAGTCTAGAATAGTGATCAAATGCAATAGCTGTTTCATTTATGGCTTCATTCCTTTGCTAGCACAAGCCTTCTGAAGACTACTCTTCTGAGGTAGAAAAGGTCAGACAGCTTCTCCTTGATTTGCCCACCTCATCTTCCTGTTCAAAAGGCTGCCTCTGGTTTCTTTGGTTTGAATGCAAGTGGAGAGGGAGCAGTGGAGGAGAAGAAGTGGAAGTAAGGAATGAAATACTTATGAATTTTCCAGAACTAAATAGTCTGGCCTTGGCCCGTCTGGGCTTGTCATGTATTCTAATTAGACACTTTAAAGGACACTTTGAGACTCATTTAATATGAATTTCTGACTTTAAGCTCAGTTACTGGCATCTCCATCAGCCTAATTTTTGTTTTTGTTTTATCTTTTTTAGCACTACACAAGTCATAGTCTCCTCCTGAGTTACTTTCATCTGGGTTCTTTCTGCCGTTCTAGGTGATCTTTTGGGAGAGCAATGAGGTAGGTACAGTGATTGTCTTTTAGATTCTTATGCCTGAGTAATTATCAGTTTATCTGACCCCAAGTATCACAATATAAGCTTTTTCCATGAGCTCATTGAACCCCATTCACTTGGCCTGAAATGCAGAAAAGCCACTTCCGCTGCTCATGGTGGAACTCAAAATGTACCACATTTTCTTACCTCAAATCTTTAGACCCTTGATGTGGATGAGGGATAGTAACTATAAAAATATTTTTTGGCACTGTCCTTTTCAAATATTGAATTAATAACCTGCATTAGATATGAAAGGATTGCTTTCTATTTCCTAGGCACTTTGAGTGAAATTAAGATAAAAGCCAAAGACTTTGGTTTAAATGGTTTAATTTAATATATTATTATGAAATTAATAGTGCTTTAATTGAAATATACTATTAAATGTAATTTACCTGGATTCTTTAACATTCTTAGAATTAGTAGGTAAAAGTTCTGGATTCAGGTTAAAATTATCAACTAAGACAACGTACTTGGACATAAACTATCAACTGAAACAACGTCTGTCATTGGGTGCAAAGTAGATTGCCACTGATCCATGATGTAGTCAAATTAAAATGTATATGGATGTCTTCAGTGCATTTCAGTTCAGAACAGAAATATTTTATGGATTAATGCTTATATATATACAGACTGTTTTTTAAAGAAAGGATACTTAGATGAGGGTGATAATATGTAGGTCGACTTAATCCATTTTGCCCTTTATTCTAGGAAAGGGAAGAATTCAGAGTGTAAAAATATCAAATAGTACATTGGCATTCATGGAAGGATGCTGGCATTAATAAAATTTACAATGTTTTTGATAAGAAGTAATGAGAACTTCTCTGCAGTTTCAGTGGCAATGTGTAACACAGCACAATAAAAAAAATGGTATTCTAATTTTCATGCATGACCTCCACTAGAGGTGTTAATCCTGTGTTAGATACTATAATTCTCCCAACTCTTTAAGGTGAAAGAAAAATGATATCCCATGCCTTTCATAGATGGATCATATATTTTGGGAAGTCTAGAGGCTGTGAGAATCTATTCATGTATTAAGGAGCAAGGACCATGGGGCAAAATCAGCTGTTTTGCCTTTGAACAGGATATTAAACAATGGATTATTCTATCAAGTTCTAAATTTAAGAGCATATTCTGTTTTTAAAAATAAATTAAAATGGGGATCCCTGGGTGGCGCAGCGGTTTAGCGCCTGCCTTTGGCCCAGGGAGCAATCCTGGAGACCCAGGATCGAATCCCACATCGGCCTCCCGGTGCATGGAGCCTGCTTCTCCCTCTGCCCGTGTCTCTATCTCTCTCTCTCTCTCTGTGTGACTATCATAAATAAATAAAATTTTTTAAAAAAAATAAATTAATTAAAATGTAAAATTATTAAAATTTGATCATGCTTACCAAGTATTCGATGATTAAATTTATGAACATATTTAAAATAATTAAAGCATTTACCAGGAGTCAAAATTTTTTACACAATGTGAACTTAGAGGATAGAAAGTAGTCTTGGAGTAGAAAAGAAAGTCAGATTTTTAAATAAGAAATGTTAGTTCTGAGAGACCTAATATAGGACTTGGAAGCTGAATGTACTTTATATTGTTACTATGCTGAGGACAGTAAAAGGTCTTCTTTTTTTTTTTTTTTTTAAAGTAAAAGGTCATTTAAAAAATTAGGGCAGGAAGTCAAAGCATCAACAGGACTATTTAGAATTACCCATCATATCAAGAAGTTGAATGGGATGTAGAGGTAATGAAGAGTTTGCAATATGAATGGCAGATGGGCAGGATGACCTGAGGAATAGGAAAAGAAATAGAACAGATATTAGAATTATTATGGAGAAAAAAATAAGGGCAGTGGACAAGATGTGAGATGTCAAAGGGTGCATGCAGTTGTAATGACTTCTTGAATTCTCCCTCAGGCCCATAGATAAGAAGGCTACCTTCTTTGGAACTGTGGCAGATCTGGGCAACAGCAAATTTTCTAAAAGATTTTCTCTATTTTTCAAATATAGAGGTAATCTGAATTAGTGAATATCAACACTGGCTGCATATTAGATCAAATTGGAAACTTTTAAAGAAGCTTTGATACATGAGTCTTAGCCCCAAACATTTTGATTTAATTAATTGTTAATGAATCCAGGCATCAGTATTTTTTTTTAATTTTTTTTAATTTTTATTTATTTATGATAGTCACACGGAGAGAGAGAGAGAGAGGCAGAGACACAGGCAGAGGGAGAAGCAGGCTCCATGCACTGGGAGCCCGACGTGGGACTCGATCCCGGGTCTCCAGGATCACGCCCTGGGCCAAAGGCAGGAGCTAAACCGCTGCGCCACCCAGGGATCCCCGGCATCAGTATTTTATGAAAGCTCTTCAAGTGATTCTAATGTGGATTTAGGGTTGATAACCATTGCTCTAGATGGGAATAGAAGTGGATGTGAAAAATATCTTTCTCTCAGTGGACGGGACAAAACATGACTCAAACTGTTGGCTACCAAGTCTTGATAATACCTAGGAAGTATCTTTTTTCTCAAGTTGAGGTTGAGTGCTAGCATCAAGTCCATGAGAGAAATGTGTCAGAGATACTCACCTCAAAGTTACCTCAAGCTTTATTATCTTTAAGACTCTCAT
Source organism: Vulpes vulpes (assembly GCF_048418805.1). Taxonomy (NCBI): domain Eukaryota; kingdom Metazoa; phylum Chordata; class Mammalia; order Carnivora; family Canidae; genus Vulpes; species Vulpes vulpes. The sequence continues at coordinate 61,336,393 of NC_132780.1, forward strand.
ACATGAATGTCAGATAAAGATCAGGAACAAAAATTCCCACAAGAAACCATTTGGGAAATTAACAAGCAAGCACCTATGAGTTGGTGGAGTGGTACTAATTCTCAACTTCAGTGTGAGGGAAAGTTTGTAATGGTGCATCCTAGAAACCACAAAAGGGGGCTTCAACTACCCAGGTCCCACTGACTATAGCCATTCATGTAGGCTGGTAGTCCAGTATCAATACATCTTTTTATTGAAAAAAAAAAAAAAGTCAGGTCTTGAATTTTTATGTGAAAATTTTCAATGATTGAACATTGGGAAGAAATTCAATGTTTTCTGAATACCAGTGGTCAAAAAACACATCTGTAAGCTTGATGTGGTCTCAGAGATACAAGTTTGAGACCACTGCTCTACATTTCTCTGTATGTCTCAAAGACGGGCCCTTGTACACAATGACTCAGAATTACCCTAGACTTCTGAATCTGCTGAGATGCTCCCACCTTGCTTCCACGTGCACCCTTTATATTCACAACTCTTGTTTCTATGACTCTATAGTAACCTTTTGAAAAGTTTGCAATTCAGTCAATTACTTGACTTTTTGTAGGGAGAAAACATGTCCCACCTTATACCTCTTGTTTTAAAATGATTATGAATAGTGCACCCATTCATTCTCAAAAGAGAAAGTTGAGAAGATAACTTATATTGTTATTCATCTATATATGGTAAGTAAAATAATACCAACAACAATAACTAATTGTGGGTTTGATTGTGTTGTGGTTTTTCTGCTGACTTGATTAAATTAGCTGGATATTGTGACTCTTTGAATACTACAGAAAGTGAAGGCTGACCTATCTTTTTTTCATATGATATAGAAATATACAATAAAAATTTTCAAAAAATGGTCCCTTTAGGAGTTGGAGCTTTTTTTTTTAAATTTTTATTTATTTATGATAGTCACACAGAGAGAGAGAGAGGCAGAGACACAGGCAGAGGGAGAAGCAGGCTCCATGCACCAGGAGCCCGATGTGGGATTCGATCCCAGGTCTCCAGGATTGCACCCTGGGCCAAAGGCAGGCGCCAAACAACTGCACCACCCAGGGATCCCTAGGAGTTAGAGCTTAATTCAACTCCCCTTGAACATGGGCTGGACTTGGTGACTCATTTCTACTAAATAGAGTGTGGAAAGTTAAAACTTATCACATCTAAATCAAGTGATCAAGTGATTACCAGTATAAGTAATGTTGATATCATCTATTCTCTGATATAATGGGATAAGAAGGGCACTTCACCTCTACAGCATGTAATGATAAGAAACATCACACAAAGCCAAATTGATGAACATTCTACAAGATACCTGACTGCTAATATTCAAAAGTGGGAAGGTCCTGAAAAAGAAGGAAAGATAGAGAAATTGTCACAGACCAGAGGTGACAAAGGAGATACAGTGATTAAATGTCATGTGATATTTAAGCAAGAGAGCTAGGTTCTTGTCATGGAATCAAAGAATGAATCTCGCACAAAGGAAAACAATATAAAAGTAAAGCAATAGAAGTCTATTAAGCAAGGATACAGAGAGAGCTCTCAGGAGTGAGAGGGGTCCCAACAGCGTTGCCCACATGGGCCTTCACTGACAGTCTTTTATTTAAAACTGACCAGGAAGCTTGTGGCCTTATTCTTGTGCTATCTTGGTTTGAGTAAGGACTGGTGATAACATCTTTAATGGCTTCCTTTTGGGTCTGGTTATTCTTCATTGGTCACAGGTGATTGTTATAAAAAAATATCTTTTCCACCCATACCTAGGGCAGGGTTGTCTGGTCTGTTCCCTTATCTCTGGTTTCCTTACATCTCAGCATTTTTGGGACTTTGTTTTGTGAGCCTGATTCCATGGCACTCTGCCTATCTCTCCCTACCTAGCCCTGCCTGCCTCTTAATGTCCTTAATAAAATCCTGCAAGGGAAAAAAGTAGAAAAATGGGTGAACTATGGATAAAAAGCTATCATTTAATCGTTAATATTCTACTAAAGTTAATTCCTTAATTTTGACAAATAAACTGGTTGCTTATATAATAAGTTAGCATCAGGGGAATCGGGATAAAAAGGATAAAGGACCTCTGTATTATCTTTGTAGCTTTTCTGCTACATAAAACTTATTCCAAAATTAACTTTATTACTAAAAGATAATGCTCTCATAGTTTTTAAAGATAGGAATACACTTAAAGTGATTAAGCAGCAGACATATACTTGAATTTTATACTACCTATAACTTAACCATCAGAGCAGACAGTAATTATGTCTGAAAGGAAAGCATGTTTTGGATTGTTAATGTTCAGCACTGTCTAGTTCAGTGTAGTTGCTAAATAAACACTTGTTACACGAATAAATGGATCATATTTGGTTTCTGTTTTCAGTTGTAAATTCAGCATTTGGACCTTTACCTGTCATTTATCTGTATAATCTGGATCACTAGGCTTCATTCAGAAAATGTGTTAACTACCAGAGACAAGACTCTTTTACATAAGTTACCCTTCACTTAAGCCTTAATGAAAATAAGCTAATAAGCAAAGTGATATTAAGGAACAATGTGTTTAGAGGTGAATATAAAATCCCAGAATAAGATTTAAACAAATAAACTATATGGACACTTTTCTCCATAATCTAGGCTAATGCAGATTTATTTCCAGGGACGAAGGAGGTGATTATTTTTAATAATTAATCTTTCTTTCTTTCTTCTTTCTATCTAGATCCTTATTCATTTGTTCATAAGAGACACAGAGAGAAAGACAGAGACATAGATAGAGGGTGAAGCAGGCTCCCCAAGGGGAGCCTGATGCAGGACTCGGTCCCAGGACCTCAGGATCACAACCTGAGCCAAAGGCAAACACTTAACCACTGAGCCACCCAGGTGCCCCAGTAATTAATCATTCTTACTTTGGAATGAAACCTCTAGAAAAACAGCTCTGCCTTGGGCCTACTTGATACTAAAATCCTTCCTGTGGTTTGGCCTTTATATGGCCACACCTTTCTTTATTTCAGCTGTCACAGGCTTTTGATAAAAGTAAAGCTTTAATAATAATTTCCCTCTGGACTAGTCTCTTTATGAATGAAAAAAAATAGGGAGTTTACAAACATGTAATGCATCAGCAACTGGACCTCCCTCCCTCCTATCACTGTTTTGTTATTGTTGAAACACATATAAACTTAACTTTTTGGGAAGGGAATTAATAGGACCTCTTCCAGTCTCCTTTAATTTGTTATCTCAGGTTTACCTTTTTTCTTGTTTTTGTGATATGAAATTAGCATTGGATTTTTCAATCCTCTTTAGACAATTTGCAACTTGTCTCTAACATAATTTGAAATTATGAGGAAAAGTTTTCCCAGAGTGAGTATTTTTCACATGCAAACCATTTTTAAGCATTTATGAGGAAATTATTGTTTTGTATGTTTTTATCAGTTTGCTATGTTTTGTCACATCCAAATACCATTTTAAGTCATGAAAAGAAAATATCTGGTTTCTTTTAAGGCTAGTATGTCAGCAGAAATACTCAAATTGCAAAAAAGTTAAAATTATTGGTTTAACAGCAGAAAGAAACCTTTTCAATGCTAATAAAGCTATTAAGGTAAAGAATCCAGTAGTTTGGACAGCCCTAAAGGAAAGTATTATATTATAAGGATGCAGCTTCATTTTAACTGAAAACTGAAACTCCCAGGTAACTTGTTCACAGCTGGAAGTTAAGATTCCTGAGATGGGGATTGAGAAAGTAGATACTAGGAAAGTATGTAGTGCCAAGAATTCTTTCCTTATGGATATATAATGGGTTTTAAGTCCAAAATGAGTAATTTTATGTTGTCTCAATACTTAAAGTTAAACTCCAGTACAAACAAACAAAACAAAGAAAAAAAAAAGAGCACAATCAATATCTGAAGATCAACTTTGGAGATGCTCTAAAAGAAAAGACAAAATTAAATCCCAGGAAGAGTTTGCCTCACAGAGATCTATGGACTCTCACTGAGAAAAGCTGTCATCAACCCACTCTTCCCCCCCATGAAGGTGCCTTATCTCTTTGGCTCCCAAGAGACCAACAAGAAATTGGGTGGCTAGATGTCTTCATTGCCCAAATGCTGAGAGAACAAGGAGACAAGGGAACAGTGGGAATTGCTGCATGTACCTCAGCAGGGGAATAGTGCTCTGCTTCATCTATACTACAATCCCTAGATATAGGGTAACATTTCACCTTCCAAGCCTGGGAGATAGCCACCATTTAAGATGGGGAGTAACAACATCTGAATCTACAGAGAAAAAAGACAACACATTTAGGTTTCATCTGTTAAAGTGAGGAAATTTAGGTAGAACTATATACATCCAAAAAAAAAAAAAAAGAGCTATATATATCCAGTGAAATAAAATTGGGGGAGAGATATATAAAAGCCTGAATAAAAAAATACGTATTTTAGAATCATTTCAGTGAGCCAAATATAAGTGTACAGTTAAAAGAACTTTTTGGAATCTGAAATACAATTCTCTAATAAACAATGAAGCAATTTAAGGAAAAGAAAATTAATTTTGAGTTCTAATTAGTTGCCGAAAATATCAAGTGCAAAACAAATCTTGGAGTGCTGAGGTTACAACATAGTAGAAAATGAAAGAAATATGGGTCCACTGATCTAGAAGACCAGGGTTCTGGAAAGAAGGACAAATGAAAACATTTATGGAGATATCAAAATCCAGAAACTGCTAAAAAAAAGATCAATACAGTTGTAGTTAATAAGAGTATATGGTGCATAGAATAGTTCATGAACTGGGAGTCTTCAACAGTGAAATGAAGCTCAAAGGCATGTTGCTAAAGGAAAACTTATAGGTATATTGGAAAATAATGAATCTTTATGATGGTTAGTTATGGCATTGGGGTTTTTCCAGTGACAGGGGGTTGGTTAAAAGTGGTTATCTTATGCCAGTTTTGAAAAGCAATTTAGGTTTTGTTTATGATTTTCAGAGGCATTTGCAAGAAACAACCCAAGTTAAGTTTTGCTTATGTTAATAGGATATGCTAAATTAGGTCTTGCTTAACTACTATTGTCTGCTTGGGGAATTTTTAAGTTTGATTTCCATTTTGTATTTTATTTTAACAGAGATGATAATTAAACACATAATGAAGGTAATTTTCTCTGAGCCAAATAGAGTTCTAAGCCTGCAGTTTGAATGCACTTGGGCATAGATTGTGATATTCTGAAAATGAAGTTGTCGTCTTCTTCTTCTTCTTCTTCTTCTTCTTCTTCTTCTTCTTCTTCTTCATCATCATCATGTTATAGGCTCTAGAGAATCTAAAACATTTCTGCAAAATCTTTGGCATTTCTCCCATTAAAAGGTGGACTCTAATTCTCCTCCTTGTGAGTATAGGAACATAGGCTGACCTTAGAAATTTTCTTCTAATTATTAGAATGAGTTAATAGTAGCATTATGTGGCTTTTCATCCTAGATCATAAAAGACAATATACCTTATGCTTGGCCTCTCTCTTGTTTTCTTTCTCTCTTTCTTTCAGAACGTGTGCTTTTGAAAGTAAAAAGTCTAGCTACCCTAAAGCAGCCATTCTGAGAGACTGTATAGGGAGTCTACATAAGGATAGAGAAAGATGCCTAAGGAAGGGCTCTTCTAGATTCTTGTTGAGTTTTCAAATTATCAGCTTCCAAGCATCATCAATAGGTGGGTGAGTAAGCCTTCCACTACTTTAGCCCCCAGTCTTCCAGAAGCTCCAGGCAATACCAAATAGAGCAGAAATGGGCTATCCCTATTGCACCTTTCCTAAAATGCAGATTCAAAAGTAGAATAAATGTTGTTACTTTAGTTTTGGGGAGCAGTTTGTTGTACATCCATAATGGGTAGAACATGAATTTCTAAGTATCATTTAATAAACAAGGTTTTTAAGAAAATAAATCAATGACACTATCCAAATGACAATCAGAATGGGAACTTTGACATAGAGAAAAATGAAAAGGAAAGGAAAGAGTTGTGAGCAGTGAAATATATATTCTACAAATATACAGCCAAGTATACTTAAGGTACCTTTTTTTTTTCTTATTTTTAAGATTTTATTTATTTATTTGACAAGAGAGCTAGCACAAGCAGGAGGAGCTGCAGGCAGAGAGGGAGAAGCAGGTTCCCTGCAGAGCAGGGAGCCTGATGCGGGCTCCATCCCAGGACCCTGGGATTATGACATGAGCCGAAGGCCGACACAACTGACTGAGCCACCCAGGTGCCCATTAAGGCACCTTTTCTAAGAATGTTCTAAATAGGACTATTGAAACAGAAAAATGACACTGTGAGTGACACATTTGTATACCTAAAAGTTGGATGGGGAAGGAAAATATAGACAAAGCAAGCTTTCTAAACATTTTAGAGAATAAGAAAAGAGAAAGGAGGAATAGAGAAGGATCAATGAAAATATCCCAGAGACCTGAGCTTATTTATTTGGGAAAAATAATTAGTATTTTGTCTTAAATTATAATAGAGAAATATGTGTGATTTTTGAGAGCAGATAAAGGGAAGGTGACCATTAAGGAAATAAAAAAGAGTAGGTCTGGGATCACTGGGTGGCGCAGCGGTTTGGCACCTGCCTTTGGCCCAGGGCGCGATCCTGGAGACCCGGGATCGAATCCCACGTCGGGCTCCCGGTGCATGGAGCCTGCTTCTCCCTCTGCCTATGTCTCTGTCTCTCTCTCTCTCTCTGTGACTACCATAAATAAATTTAAAAAAAAATTAAAAAAAAAAGAGTAGGTCTTTCAAAATAACAATGGGAAAAAACAAAATGAGTGAAAATAAGGAAAGGATAAATAAAATAACATAAAGTAAGGTCATTCCTCTAAATTTGAGCCATCTAAATGTTATATAATTAGATAGCTTACTAATTAAAACACTCATATACTGTTTTCAAAAACTGCGTATAAAACAAAGTTATAATGAAAGATTTACTTTATTGATTGTTTGATTTTAGAGATAGAGCCTAGAAGCTGGAAGAAGGCCAGAGGAGAGAGAGAGAGAGAGAGAAGAGTGTAGAGCCTGATGTAGGGCTTGATCTCACAATCCTGAGATCATGACCTGCGTCAAAATCAATAGTCAAATGCTTCACTGACTGAGCCACCCAGGTACCCCATTATGAAAGATTTTAAAATAAAGTGATAGGCAAAGAGAGACTAGGTAAAGAGAGAGTATGGGGGGGATGGGAAATGTGAGTAAAAATAGTAGTACAAATATTAGGTTGGTTGTATTTAAAATAGGAAATTCTAGGGATCCCTGGGTGGCGCAGCAGTTTGGCGCCTGCCTTTGGCCCAGGGCGCGATCCTGGAGACCCAGGATCGAATCCCACATCAGGCTCCCGGTGCATGGAGCCTGCTTCTCCCTCCGCCTGTGTCTCTGCCTCTCTCTCTCTCTCTCTGTGACTATCATAAATAAATAAGAAATTAAAAAAAAATTTAAAAAAATAAAATAAAATAGGAAATTCTAAACAGGACTTTTACAAAAAGCTAGATGTATAGTTCTGTAGGTTCAACTGTCATAAACCTGTATATACATAATATAAAAGACCATTAATAATACAGAGCAAAGATTAGTAATTCAAGAAAAACCTTTTTAAAAATACAGCTAAATAATTAATTTTTATTTTCTCCTCAACTTTTGAAAAAACAAACTTTTCAGTGCCTCCCAGCTTAATCTCCCACTCAGAGCACCAGCCTCTATTCTTAGTGCTTCCTGATGGTCCTGGAACACAAAAGTTCTCTTCCTGACTATTGCTACCTCTTTCATCATATCCCTAGTCAGAGTAAGCCAAGTCAGATTCTTAAGATATACAATGCTAGTTATATTCAGGTGAAAGGGCTGGAGAGAAAGGGACTGCTAACATCAGTATACTTCTTTCTTTAATAACTCACCTAGGTGTATATGAGTAGATCCATGTATCCAGTTCATTCAGAAGGATGCTTTGGGGATCTTTATGCATTACATTGGGAACTTTGGCATTTCAGGATGATGCTATTGGTTTTTAATTCCCAAGATATAATAGGGCAAAGCTTCAAATAATTGGAATGTATAGAGCATGCCAATTAACAAGCATCATTTTGATTTTAACATTTACTAGTGACTTTTTTTTTGTATTGTGATCTTAATACACTTTGGTAAAAATATATTTGTATATTTAATCTCTCCTTGATGATTAAAGGCACTATGTATATCCTAGGACTTACTACTCTTCATATTAGAATTGAATATATACTGATTCCAAAATTGCCAAAAAGTTACCTATAATATATTATCCTGTGTTGTAAAATATTTTTTGAATAAAGGAGTATAAGAATCCTGCAGAAATTGCAGAGAAGATATTGTATGGTTGTGAACAAAATACTGACTTCTCCAGTGAAAAATTTTTAGTAAGTTTCATTCTTGGTTTGTAACTTCTTGGATATCTTAAAGCCAGAAATCAAACTGATTGGTGGCCTTATCTAAAGGCAATTTTTTGTTTTGGTTTTTTAAGAACAATAAGCAAGTCCCCCACCGTTTTTTTTCCTGGGAACCACCACACTGTTTTCCAGTGGCTGTTCCATTCTTTTTTATTGAAAAAATTTGACATGTAGCATTGTAAAAAATTTGACAATGTATAGAGCATGTTACTTCGATACATTTATATATTGTAATATGATTACCAATGTAGCATTATTTATCACCTTATATAATTATGGTATAGTATTATTGTCTATATTCATTATACTGTGCCTAGAATGCTCTGTGGCTTATTTACTACATGTTACAAGTTAATACCCTTAAGCACCATCACTTCTCTCCCTTACTTCATTCTCTGGTAACCACCATTTTACTCTCTGTTTTGTTTTTGTTTCTTTGTTGTTGTTTTTTTTTTACAGATTTAACTTTTTTTTATTCCATATGTAAGTGATATACTTTAGTACTTGTATTCTTTTGTCTGGCTTCCCTTGCTTAGCATAATGTCTTCAAGGTCTATCCATGTTGTCACAAATGGAAGGGTAGCCTCCCTTTTAATGGCTGAATTATAGTCCATTGTATATGTGTACCAAACCTTATTTTATACATTCATCCATTGATGGGCATTTAGATTATTTCTATATATTAGCTATTATGAATAATGGTACAATAAGCATGGGAGTACTTACACATTCTCAAAATCCTGTTTTCTTTTCTGTTGGGTATATACCTTGAAGTGGAATTATTGCTTAGTATAGTAGATCTATTTTTAATTCTTTGAGAAACCTCCATATTGTTGTTTTCCAATAGTGGTTGGACCAATTTGCATTCCTACCAACAATGTATAAGGTTTCCCGTCTCATTATATCCTCATCAGCACTGTTGTCTGTTATCTTCTTGATGGTAACCATTTTAACAGGTGTGAAGTAATATCTCACTGTGGCTTTCATTTGCATTTTTCTGATAATTAACAGTGAACATCTTTTCCTGTGTCTGTTGACCATCTCTATATCTTCTCTGGAAAAATGTCTACTTAGAAGGGTTTTTTTTTTTTTTGCCCATTTTTAAAATAGATTGTTTAATTTTTGTTGTTATTAAGATGACTGAGTTCTTTCTATATTTTGGATATTAACCCTTAATTCAACATATGGTATGCAAAAGTTTTCTACCGTTCTTGGGTTGTCTTTTTATTTTTGTCATTTATTATTTTATTTTATTTTGTTTTGTTTTGTTTCATTTTATTTTTATATATATATTTTTGCTGTGCAGAGGCTTTCAAGTTTGATGTAGTCTCATTTATTGATTTTGACTTTTGTTATTTATACTTTTAACATCATGTTCAAAAAACTCATTGCCAAAACTAATATCTTTGAGCTTCTTTCCTATGTTTTCTTCTAGGAATTTTATGATTCAGACTTTATGCTTAAGTCTCTGATCTACTTTCAGTTAATTGTTGTGAGTGGTGTGAAATAGGGTTCCAATTTCATCGTTCTGCATGTGTTTCACAAGTTTTTCCAGAACCATTGTGGAAGAGACTACCTTTTCTCCATTGAGTATCCTTGGCTTCTTTGTCAAGTATTAGTTGACCATATATGCTGTAATTTAATTCTGAGCTTTCTGTTCTGTTATGTTGGTCAATGTGTTTATTTATTTATTTATTTTTGCCAGTATCTTTTCATGTTTATTACTATGGCTTTGTAATAGTTTGAAATCTGGAAGTGTGATACTTCTAGCTTTGTTCTTTTTATTCAAGATTGCTTTGGCTATTTGGGGTCTTTTGTGGTTCCACACAAACTTTTAAAATTGTTTCTTTTATTTCTGTAAAAAAAAAGTCCTTGATTTGGATGAGGACTGTATTTAATCTGTAGATGGCTTTGGATAATGTGGCCATTTTAACAATATTAAATTTTCCAATCCACAAACATGGATGTCTTTCCATTTATTTTTATCGTCTTTAATTTTTTCATCAAAGTTTTGTAGCCTTTTCATTCTATAGATCTTTCATTTTCTTGGTTAAATTTATCCTTAAGTATTTCATTGTTTTTGATGCTATTATGAATGGGATAGTTTTCTTTATTTCTTTATAAAAGCTTCATTACTATTGTAGAGGGATGCAGTTGATTTTTGTATGCTGATTTTGTATCCTGCCACTTTACTGAAATCATTGATTCATTCCAATAGTTTTTTAGTGACTCTTTAGGATTTTCTAAAAAGATTTATTTATTTATTTTAGACAGAGAGAGAGAGAGATAATAGTGCATGTGAGGAGAGGGATGAAGGGAAAGAATCCTCAAGCAGACTCCCTGCCATGTGTGGAGCTGGATGCAGGGCTCTATCTATCCCAGAACCCAGAAATCATGCCTGAACCTAACCAAGAGTCAGAGGTTCAACTGAATCACCCAGGCATCCCCTTTGGGATTTTTTTTTGTGTGTGTGTAATAAGATCACATCATCAGCAAAAAGTGACAGTTTTGCTTCCTCCTTTTTAATTTAGGTTACTTTTATTTCTTTGTCTTGCTTCTTTGCTCTAGTAAGGACTTCCAGTACTGTATTGAATAGGAGTGGTGAGAGTGGGCATCCTAGTCTTGCTCTTGATCTCAGAAGTGTTACTTTCAGTTTTCCTCCATTAAGTGTAATGTTACCTGTAGATTTGTCATATATAGCATTTATTACGTTGAGATGTTTCTTCTATATACAATCTGTTAAGGAGTTTTATCATGAAAGAATGTTATATTTTTCAAATGCTATTTTTGTGTCTCTTGAGATGATCATGTCATTTTTTATCTTTCCGTTTTGTTGATGTGATGTATTATATTATTGATTTGCATATGTTGAACCATTATTGCATCCCAGGAGTAAATCTTACTTGGTCATGATGTAAAATCTTTTTAATGTACTCTAGAATCTTATTTGCTAATATGTTGTTGAGAAATTTACATCTATGTTCATCAGGATTATAGGTCTATAGTTTTCTTGTGGCATCTTTGTCTTTTTTGGGATCAATGTAATTATAGCTTTGTACAGTGAGTTTGGAAGTGTTTCATCAGGGCAGCCCAAGTGGTGCAGCGGTTTAGCGCTGCCTGCAGCCCAGGGCGTGATCCTGGAGACCCTGGATCGAGTCCCACATCAGGCTCTCTGTATGATGCCTGCTTCTGCCTCTGCCTGTGTCTCTGCCTCTCTCTCTCTCTCTCTGTCTCTATGAATAAATAAATTTAAAAAATCTTAAAAAAAGGAAGTGTTTCATCATCATCCATATTTTAGAAGAGTTTGAGGAGCATCAGTATTAATTCTTCTTTAAATTTTTAATAGAATTCTCCAGCGAAGGCACCTGGTCTCAGAGTTTTCTTTATCAGTAGTTTTTTGATTACTAATTCAGTCTCTTTTCTTGTTATCAATCAGTTTGTATTTTTAATTTCTTCCTGATTTAGTCTTGGTATGTTTTGTTTTGTTTTGCTTTGTTTTACAAATGTATTCATTTTTTCTAGTTATGTAATTTGTTGGTGTATAATTGTTCCTAGTAATCTCTTATTATTTTAAGCATTTCTATAGTATCAATTGTAATGTCTCTTGTTTCATTTCTAATTTTATTTGAGTACTCGTCTGTCTTTTTTTCTTAGTCTAGCTAAAGATGTCAGTTTTGTTTATCTTAAAAAAAACAGTTCATAGTTTTTTTGACCCTTTCTATCATTTTTCTGGTCTCTATTTCATTTATTTTCACTCTGATCTTTGTTATTTTCTTCCTTTTGCTAACTTTGGACTAAATTTGTTCTTCTTTTTCTAGTTTCTTGAGTTATAAAGTTAGGTTGTTTATTTGAGTTCTTAATTTCTTAAAATATTCATTGCTATAAGCTTTCCTCTCAAAACTGCTTTAGCTGTGTCCCACAATACTTACATTTCCATTTTTATTTGTTTTAAGATAATTTTTTAAATTTCCCTTTTGATTCCTTCTTTAACCCAGTGTTCAGAAGTATGTTGTTTAGTTTCCACATATTTGTAGATCTTATCACTTTACTTTTGTTTTTAATTTATAGTTTCATGCCTATGAAGATAGTTGATATGGTTTCAGTCTTCTTAAATTTGCTAAGATCTGCTTTGTGGTCTATCATTTGATGTATTCTGGAAGATGTTTCATGTGCACTTGAGAAATTTGTGTGTTCTGTTACTGTTGGATGGAATGTTCTCTATATATCTATGAAATCCATTTGTTCGAAAGTATGGTTCAATTCCAGCGTTTCCTTGTTGATCTCTGTCCAGATGATCTATCCATTATCTATAATTATTGTACTGTTGTCTATTTCTCCCTTAAGATCTGTCATTGTTTACTCAATATATTTTGGTGGTTGGGTGTTGGAAGCATATATATTTACACTATTTATATCTTCTTCATGTACTAACCCTTTATCATTTTATTTTATTTTTTATTTTTTTAAATATTTTATTTATTCATGAGAAACACACACAGAGAGAGACAGAGACAGAGACACACAGGCAGAGGGAGAAGCAGGCTCCAGACGTGGGACTCGATCCTGGGTCTCCAGGATCATGCCCTGGGCTGAAGGCAGTGCTGAACCACTGAGCCACCCGGGCTGCCCCTTTATCATTTTATAATGACTTTATCTCTTTTTACCCTTCTTGACTTGAAGTCAGTTTTGTTAGATATAAGATGGCTAGTGCTGCTTTCCTTTGGCTTTTTTTCTTGGAGTATTATCTTTCATCCTTTCACACGCTGGCATGAGAGATCCAGCACCACAAGGTGTGCACGCTGAGTCCACCTGGTGAGGGTGGCCCAGATGCGTGAGCTGCAAGTGTGGGACCCAGGAAATTTAACAAAAATCCCCTACCCCTGGACAAGCAGAGCAGGACTGATTCCATTTTGTGCTACACCCGCCACCTCCCATATGACCCCCACATGACCTGCTTATTGCTTAAGGCGCTGCCCCTTGGTGTGCCTTTACAGTTGTGTCTCCTGCAGACCCAGTGAGTCTTTTTTTTTTCTTAAATCTTTCTAGCCACTCTCTGCCTTTTAATTTTTGAATTTCATCCATTGAAATTGAGGGTGATTAGTGGAATGTAAGGATTTACTGTTGCCATTTTATCTTTTGCCTTCTGTTTTTTTGTTTTTTGTTTGTTTGTTTGTTTTTGTCTCTCCATTGTTTCTTTTGCCTTTTGCTTCTGTCTACCTTTCTAAGTAAGTGGCTTTCCATGGTGATTTGCTCCTTTTCTATGTTTCATGTCTCTCCTGTAGTTTTTTACTTTGCAGCTACGGTGAGGTTCATAAACATTTCATAGCTCAAAATTATTCTTTCTCTGATAGCAATTTGTCTTTATTTACCTACCATTATTTTACTCTTCCTCTTTTATATTTTTAATATCACATATTATCTCTTTTTATGCTGCAATTTTGTTACTGAATTATAGTAGCTATGTTATTTTTCCCCTATGGCTGCCTTTAAGAGTCTTTCTTTAACTTTTGGCAGTTTTAATAGAATGTGTCCTGGAGACAGTCTTTTTACTTTGAGATAATATGCTGTCTTTACGCTTTGTGGACTTGTGTGTCTAGTTCCTTTTCCAGGCTCAGGAAGTTCTCAGCTATTATTTCTGTAAATAAACTTTGCCCCCTTCTCCCTCTTTTCTCTTTCTGAAATACCCACTATTCTTATGTTGGCTTTTCAAATGATGTCTGAAAGCTATTGTAGCATTTCATCAATTTTAGAAATCTGAGTTCTGTCTCCAGTTAAATTATTTCTAGGTTCTTTTTTTTCTCCATGCAGTGCACATGTTTCTAGATTCTTATCTTCCAATTTGCTAATTCTCTCTTCTATCTAATCTACTCTATTTCTAATGCATTTTAATGCATTCGTCATCTTATTTATTGAGTTCTTCAGCTCCAGAATTTGTTTGGTTCTTTTTTTAATTTTAATATCTTTGTTAAAGTACTCCTTCTGTTTGTTAATTTTATTTTGAGATCATTGTATTGCTCTTGTGAGCTTTCTTATAGCTTGTTGAATTTCTTTATAACAGCTACTTTGAAATTTTTATCAGTTTGGTAGCAATATTCAGTGTCTTTGAGTTTGGTTCCTGGAAAATTGTCACTTTCTTGTGATACTGTCTTACCATGATTTCTTATGTTTGATGAATGGTGCCTCTGCCACTGTATTTGAAGCAGTGACAACTTTTTCAGGTAGGCAAGGTTTGATTCTAACAGTTCAATTACGAGCCTTCCTTTTGTTTCCCAGAAGGTGGCACTACTATTAGTTTTTGGTTTCTCTTCTCAGTTGACTCTTGCTAAGGTTGGAGAGCATGTGCATTAAAAAAGCTGCTGGGGGTTGGGGGGAGAGGTGACAGTAGAGTGGAAGAAGATATATACTAAGCACTTGGAGCTTTGGGTGTGTCCATGCCTTATAAGCAGATCTTATTGGGGGGGCGGGGTCCTAGAAGTCCATAGATGGTCCTCTCACTAAAATCCCTGGGCAGATAGCAGGAGACATTTGTTTTTCAGTTCTCTTTGCCTACTTTCCTTTCCTTTCCTATAATACAGTCACTGCTGTCTCAGAAAGAGCAATGGGTCCTTCTAGCTGCAGAATGTGGGCCAGACAAACCCCCATGCATTGCCTTCACCCTCTATCTACTTGTACGAAAGGTTGCACTGTTATATTGCTGGGTATTCGGCTGTCTTCTCTACTAGCACTGCCTCTGCTGCTACCAGCTCTGCTGCCACTCCCCTTGCTCTACACACTTCTCCACAGTCCAGACCACTCACTTTCGGGTACACGATTGGATAGATCTCTTGTGTGTCCTGGTATGCTGTGCAGAGGTGCTTTTTTTAAGTTATCGATGGCCATATAGTTGTAAATTGAAGGAGAAAGACTAAAGGAATGACTTATGTCTTCATGATCCTAGCATCACTTCCCCTTTCTTGTTTTTGGAAGAGATAGACTATTTTTACAAAATTGGGAATGGCCAGCTATCCTCTTCTCTGTTTTAGCTCAAGGACCAGTGGGTAGCTATCTCCCATATATGAAAGTTACTGAGCTAATGTGATGGACTTTTCCAGGACATAGAGAAAAGAACTGAGAACATATAAAATAAGGTGAGACAAGAAGTACAGAAGAAACAAGGCAAAGTTATATGAATTTTATGTGCTTCTGGAAAATAATGGGATAGATTGGGGTTAAACAAAGTGATAATTAAGTTTTAAAATGAAGAAGACTTAGTCTTAAAAACTAGAACGGCGCTTTTAATTACTGAAAGTGACAGACAAAAAAGTATGGAATCAGATTGAGCTGCCACTAAAGATGACTACCATTCAGCAGAAAAGAGTGAGGGATAGATAACCGATCAAAGTTGGTAGAAGTTACTGGAAAAATAAAATTGTTCCATGTCTATAAGTTGATTGACATCAAGTTGAAGTAGTTTGAAAATGGCTATAGTGGAATAATTTATACAATGGGAATCAATAAATACAATGAAGTATGGCTTTTCTCTCCACTTCAGGGAGCCAGTTGGTAAACATTTACCAGCTGTCCCTTCCCCCTAGGCCAGTTGTTAAAATATTTATTAACACATAATATATATTGTTGTTATTTCTATTTTACAAATAAGAATATTGATACATAGAGGGGTTAAGTAAGTTTTCCAAAGATTGAAAACTAAAACAACATGGCAGATGTGGAATCAATCCACGTGGTCTGCTATTTTGCTTAAGAAATTTTAAAAAGATCCAGTCAAAGTAGACATTAGCGGACTCATTCCAGAAGAGCCTGTCTTTCCATTTCCCATGGATAACAGTTATTTCCACAACATGATGAAAGCCTTTCTGCCACTTAGACTAAAATTCCGCCAGAAAGGTAGTTGTTTCATTCCATGGTGAGCTGTTTAACACAGAACTGTATTCTCACTGTCAGAGTTCAGGGCATCATCTGCTCTTTACTGAATGATAACACCTTCCTCTAGGTCTATTCTTCAAATCCATTCTTTTTCCTGACCATTCAGAACACAAATCTGATTATGTTTATGGTGTTTAAATGCTTTAAAAGAAAAATAAATAAATGCTTTAAAATATTTTCCATTGTTTTCTGGATCAAGATCAAGTTTTCTGATCATTGGTATTTGAGTCCTGTTTAATGTTCCTGTTTATTTCTTACAGTTCTACATATTATTCTCTATTTTGAGCTACCTATAATTCTAATGTCTCTTTCTGCCTCTTACTATCCCTCATGTTTTAGTGTTCTAGCACCTTTTTGGGGTCTAGCAGTTCTTCAGCCTTCCTAATTTATTAGGCAGCACAGGAATTAGGATCATATGAACATTTTCTGTATATTAAAAATATAGTTTAACAGGTATTACATATTTTGCGTATATATCATATATTCATATAAATATAAAGTCCTTTTCTTCTATTGTATAATAATGTGATGATTTGATAAATAGTTACTAGCACTTTTTAAAATTCATAAGTATTGATTCCTGCTTAATTTGCATTTCTATATACTTGGTCCTTTTTCCCTCTTTCTATCAACCTTCTACCCCGATAAATTAAATTTTAGACAAATGTGAAACATGAGATACTAGGGTAAAATTATTTCCTACCTCTATTTCCTGTGACTGCGTTTCATTTTTAATACTGCAGCTACAGAAAAATGGACCTTTGAGACTGAGGTCTATTTTAGCATTCCAATGTGACTGACACTATTGTTCAGCAAATATCTGTGGAATCAAATAAAAGACTGAAACTCCCATTCAGTCAGCTGGAAAATTGTGTTGCCTTCTTCAGTGCTTTTAGTTTTTTAGACTGTTGTCTAAAATGTCCAGGTGTTTAAATACTGATATCTTAATAAATTGATGAAAGGAGACTAAAAACAGTTAATAAAAAACTTCCATAGGAGGTATCTACATGGTAGAAAAACATCTAATCAAAGTAAAAGCAGTACATCCATAATCACTCCAATGTGGTCATATTTACCAGTGAGAGAGGGGATGTTTTGAGAAAAAGACTTGAAAAAATGGACAAGCACATGTGCATCTTCATTATACTTGGGTCATAGGAGTATCAGGGATTGTAATTTGCTTGGTGCTTTTTAAGAGCAGATATATTTACCTGTTGTCACCTATAAATAACCAAAATACAGGATTTTAGTTACAAAAATACTATTTGTAATTAGAGGAAAGGAGACAACATGAAAAAATTGGAAGACTGATTACTCAGATTATTACCCAATGCAATTTATATTAGATCAAAATTAACAATAATTTAAGCCTTTAACTCTACTGCAAAGAACTTAGCTTTAGAACTGTGGAATATTAGGATGTTAAAGGATCTTTAAGTAATTTATTACTTCTTACCTCATGCTGGAAAATATGAGTTTTGAGGACAGGGAACAGGCATGTGGAGCTTAATATTAGGAAAGAAAAAATAAAAAAAACCCAAAGAAACAAAACCCCCCAAAATAAAACCTTCTTAAGAATGGTGGCAAGATTTTTGCCAGCAATACTCAGCCTGGAGGACAATTTCTTCCCCTAAATTCAAGGTCTTTAATATTCTTTTCATTTAACTTGCAGAACAAAAGATATTTGAAAAAGTTATTTAAAGACTGAAAGGATTTTACAGAACACATTTGAATCTAAGGTGAATTTTGCATATCTTGAGATTTTAACTTGCCACTAGTGAAATAGCAAAATAGGAAAAGAACAGCTCAAGCCATAAAATACAGTTGATCAAAAACTATATTCAAGGTATAAAGTCTTCATATTATAAGGAATAGATATGAAGCAGTTTCAGAGAGTCTTTACAATTAGCATATCATTTCTGGTATTACCATAGAGCAGTTTGGTCCAGAATAGAAAGGAGAAATAGGTACAAAGGATTAGAGAGGGAAAGCAGGATAAGCACAAATAAGAAAAGGATCCTGATTATCCCTGAAGCTTCACTTTTACTGAAATTAGGAAACTGGTAAATTCTATTAGTAAAAATTCACACATACATATTTATTTAGATTTTTATATATGTACACACACATAAGCATGTACCTGTGTGTGCATGCGTGTATGTAGAGAGAGACAATCCTATGTCTATGTCTAGAGACTTGTTCTAACATCTATTCCCTCTGTTGCCAGCATAACATTAAACCCTGCTAATTTTAGGACAATTTGCTTATGTCTATAGTCTGTGAAAAAAGATGATTTAAGGTTGAACCAAGACTGTAATGGGGGTATAATTTCAAAGAGAATACATTTGAGGTACTTAAGATATGTAATCAGTAGAATTGAGTGACTGATTCGGTGTGGATGCTTATAAAGTCCACATGACTTCCATTTTCCATGTTTTAGAAGCAGATGGCTCAGTAGATATTTTGTTCCACATATTTACAATGTGCCATTTTGAAATCATAGTGAAACAGATCCCAGTGAATAGGCAATGAGCATATCATTCTGTATAGGATGGATGGATGTCTGTCTTTAATTATAGCCTCAAGTTCTAGGATTGCTCTAAAATGACACCTTTATAAAATCATTAGTGAGAAAGACAGTATGTTGCAGATGGACTCTATCTACTCTTAATTTTCTTCTGTAAAAGTTCTGAGTCTTAAATTTACTTCTTAAAATTCTGAGTACCAGAAATCATAGGATTTACACGGAACACTGAAGTATAGGAGTACCCCACATTTTTCTTTGGTTGCCCAACAATTAATAACAATCTATTTTAAGACAATTTAATCCCTTCTACTTAAATATACTATGATATATATATAGGGTAAAGTATTGGCTCGGTGAAGAAATTGCCATAGAAAATTACCTTATTATAAGTAATTACCTTACTTAAACAAATACTTGATTATTTACCCTGTATTTACAGCATTACTTGTATGAAACAAGGACAAATTGATTTATCAATATAAAAATAAGTTTGTATCCTATACTTGTGAGATTCATCTATTTATTTTTCTTATAGAAAAAAATACTAAATAAAATGGGAAATTGTTATTTTGTATTAAAATGGTAAACATTTAATGAGCTAAATTTTATTAGAAGTGTGAGAAAGAAAACTTTATGGCTTAGATTTAGTTCCCCAAATATTTCCTTCCTAATTGCCCCCAAATAAAGCCAATAAAAAAGGTAGTAAAAAAGTTATGAGATATTTTCAGCAGCAGAAAATTTCAGACAACCCCAACTTTGATCTAGGAAACATATGTATAAAATAGCACATCCCACTCTTAGAAATGAAGTCCTTGTTAATAGCCTGGAAGATCACAAATATTTTAAGCCTCTAGTTTAACTAAAGGAATTTGATAAAGATTAGATTAATAATAATAAAAAAAGCCAAGAATGCCATGGGACTAAATTGCAATACTGTCCCCAAATTACCTACTTTGTATTTCCCTTGGTTATAAATATGTATAATTTAATTTCTAGCTTCCTAGAGCCTATCTTTTGTTCAGTTCTATCTCTTCTATGACACCTTTTCTCTTTTCTTCAGCCCTCATTTATTTCTTTCTGTAAAACCGTACAATAAAATTTTTAATGATACACTACCTGTCTTTTTCAGTCTGTTTGGTTTCAGTGTTTTGGTTGTTTTTTGTTCTTGTTTTTCCCAACCAGAAACAGTGAAATCATATATGTTTCTCCTCCCCAGGGGCTCATCAGAGTATTGAACAAAAAATAGGTACTCAGTAAATCCTGGGTTGATTGAGTTGATTATCACTCAAATATTAAAGATTCATCAGAACTAATTGTTTTCTGATGCTAATATATCACTGTCTGATAACACAGAATAATGTAAAGTTAGAATAGAGGATTTCTAAAGTAAAAATTTACCAGATGTTCACATATTAAAAAAAGAAATGCTAAACAGGAAAATAACTTTCAAAGAGCATAGCAGGTGTTAGATAACCTGGAGAATTGACAATAGCAGTAAAGAAAAGAAGAAGAAGAAGAAGAAGAAGAAGAAGAAGAAGAAGAAGAAGAAGAAGAAGAAGAAGGAGGAGGAGGAGGAGGAGGAGGAGGAGGAGGAGGAGGAGGAGGAGGAGGAGGAGAAGGAGAAGGAAGAGAAGGAGAAGAGAAGAAGAAGAAGAATAACTAATAAGAAAAGCGAAAGATGTCTCTATAGGATATGTCCATTTTCAGATTAACAGATTAAGTTCTTCAGAATAGCACTCTCAATAATCATTTTCTGTGGAAAATAAGCAGTTGTGAGCTGAGTCACATTTGCATACCCATGTGATTTTGTATATTTTACATCTGTCTACATAGACTGGATAATTTGTTTAATCAGTTTAAAATTTAAGATTTTATTGTAGCCACTTTAGTGATTCTTAAATAGTTACTATATTTCACTGAATAAGACTACTTACCATCACTCATACATTTTTCCAGTTAGTCACTAAATATCTTGGTTATTCTTTTCCTTTGAACAATCTTTGTTACCATGCATTTCTCCCTTCCCAAGCCTTAATCATGGCTAAGACTTCTTTCCTAGTAAGTTTGAATCAGTGCCATTTCCTTTGAGCCTCTGTTACATAATTTTTGCTACCTGCAGTATTGCCCAATTAATCTGCTTAAAATAGCACTATCATCCTGTTAGCAAGACCCCCAAATCCCATCATATATAGATATATAGACCTTATGTTGATTGTTTCTCACCTATTGCAGTGCCTTCTTGTACCTTGGATTGACTTGCAAAGATCTTGATAACATAGTATATCCTGACTGCTCTAACTTTATTTTTTACTGTCCCAATGTAATATACTATGAACATTTCATGACTCTCTCCACCTCTGTGAATTTATTCAAATACTCTTTTTTTATATGTAGATTGTTCTTTAGGGTCCATTTTAATTTTGTGATGCTGGTTATGCCTACATTAGCTTTCAGTGATTTTTAATTACTGTAAATAATGGCTGTAGTTATATCTAACAGACATGATTGTATATTTATTTGTTGACTTATAGTACTTATGGTTTTGTACATTTTTTGCTGTTTAATCATATTATCTATCTAGACTATATTTTTCAAAGATAAAGATATTTTCTTATTCTTGTTAAAATAGTGCTGGTCACATATGTTTAATATATGTGAGCTAAATTATATCCATCTTCATATTGTTCAGCATTGAGGCATTTGATTTCACCTCTTGTGTATACCACTGAGGCAGGCATTATACAGTAATTTATTCTCCCAAACTCTATACTTCTATAGCTAACAAAAATCTATTGCACCTACTGGCAGATTGGATAACATAAAGTTTCCCTTCTAATATCAAGTAATATAAAAAATGAAATAACTCAATAAAATTTCTCACTACAAAAGTACTAAAAATCCATATTTAAAGCCAGTTTAAATACACAGCTAGGTGTCAAAAGGATAGGATTCATAAAGACATATCTGAGAAAGGACCAGTGTCCAGGATTTTAAATGAACTCCTACGATTCAATGATAAAATGACAAACAATCTAGTAAAAAATAAATGAGCAGTAGAATTGAACACTTTACATGCAAATGGCCATTAAGCACATGAAAAACTGATAAGCATCATTAGTCATCAGAAAAGTAAAAATTATAATTTTTCTGGGCGGGGAGGAGGAGCAGCTCACTCTTTATTAATGGAAGGCCCTGGGTCACTTGGAGCTAGTGTAGTTTGTGACGGCCTTGGTGCCCTCAGATACGGTATGCTTGGCCAGCTCTCTGGGCAGCAGCAGATGCACCACTGTCTGGACCTCCCCAGATGTCAGTGTGGTCCAGCCCAAGTACTGGGCCAGCAGGGCAGCCTCGCCAGCCAGCCGTTCAAACACATCGTTCACAAGTGAGTTCATGATACTCATGGCCTTGGAAGAGATGCCGATGTCAGGGTGCACCTGAGATATTGCTATACGATTATCAAAATGACTGAAATTGAAAATACTTTTAATACTAAATATTGGTGAGGATATAAAACATATTCTTATGGTGAGAATACAGTATATGTAACCACTTAAAAGCTCTTGCAGACTATTATAAAATTAAAAATACCCTATTCTATTTCCTAGTTATACCAACCTTGGGAGATTATCTAAAAATTGAAAATTGTTTCTCCAAAAGATGTGTATATGAATGTTTATAGTAGCTTTAGTTAAAATATCCAAAACTATATTTAAAAAAGTCCTGGTACACCTCAACATGAGAGTGGATAAACATATAGTAGTAGGTTCATAAAATAGAAAACTACTCACCAATAAAATAAAACAAATTCCCAATACATGCAACAACATGGATAAATCTCAATAACATACTGAATAAAAGAAACTTTATACAAAAGACCAAATATAATAAAAATCCACTTTATGATATTTCAGAACAAATATAGTCTATTTTGAAAGAAAAAAAAGAAGAAGAAATGATTGGCTTTGGAGGTGGAGATGGAGGCAAGTATCGACTGCAAAGAAGATTGAAAATCCTTTCTATGCAGATGTTTGTTTGTATCTTAATAACAATGCATTACATAGATACATGCATTTGTTAAAACTCAGTGAATATACAGTTAAAATTTGTGCAATTTCTTGTATGTAAACTTTATAATTAAAATAAAACTATAAACAAATATTGAACTTTATTTAATGGTATGTATGCTGATATATTTAAGGAATAAATATGTCAACATATTTATGATATTTCAATAGAAATGTCAACAGTTAAGTTTTAAATTAAAAATAAGAGGTCTAGGGGATCCCTGGGTGGCGCAGCGGTTTGGCGCCTGCCTTTGGCCCAGGGCGTGATCCTGGAGACCCAGGATCAAATCCCACGTCGGGCTCCTGGTGCATGGAGCCTGCTTCTCCCTCTACCTATGTCTCTGCCTTGTCTCTGCCTCTCTCTCTCTCTCTCTGTATGACTATCATAAATAAATAAATAATAAAAAAATTAAAAAAAAAATAAGAGGTCTAAGGAAGGGACAAGATGGCAGAAGAGTAGGGTCTCCAAGTCACCTGTCCCCACCAAATTACCTAGATAGCTTTCAAATCATCCTGAAAACCAACGAATTCAGCCTGAGATTTAAAGAGAGAACAGCTGGAATACTACAGTGAAAAATAAGAGGTCTGATGGATGGTGAAATGATTAGATATATGACAAAACAAGCCTAGCAAATTGTTAATTGGTATGATATAAACAGTGGGTACATGAATATTAACTGTAAACTTTTTTTAAATTTAGCCTATTATATTAATATGCCATAGAGATCAAACATGAATCTAAAGCACCAACTCAAAGGAGTAAGAATGTAAATGTAAATCTGGTTCCTATCCTGAAAGAATCTGCTAAAACTGGGAACTTGGGGTTTTCATTTTATAAGTGAGAAGATGGGGCAGAAGAAAAAAACTGTTAAAAGTATACAGGAGGTGGGGAGGTAAAGGAGAACACATGCTACAGTGTCAGTGATAATATGAACTAAAAAAAAAAGTAAAAAAGTAAGGTTGCACAGGGGATTGGTGAGAAAAATAAAATGCTTTGACATTCATTATGTGAAGGAAGACGAATTCCTGGAAATTCAAAGTAACAAACTGACAAATAGGACTGAGGTTCAAATTTATACTACTTAAGTCATCTAAAACCCATACAGATATTAATGAAAGACCAATGGAGTTAAAGCAAGACTTTGTTTAAGGAGAACCAGCTAGAATTAAGAAAAAAAAAAAAGTTTCAGGCACTGATGTATTACTGAGATTGGTAAACAATAGGATGATGAAAAGTACCCAGTCAAGACACAGGAAATGGTAGAACTCAGAGATCTAGAAGAATGAGCTTAGCATTTGTGACTATTTTACCCTGAGGTAGGAGGACAAAAGTTGAGTTTTATGGTTTGGCAATGGTAACATTTCTCCAAAATATCTTGTGCCTTAGGTTTCATCCCCATGGACTGCACAACTAAATAACATCTTGTGTAAAATGCAGCTTAGCTTCATGTCATCTGAATGAGCCAGAAGGTCTCAATTCCAGAAAAATATTGAGGTACGATGAAAAGGTAGTGTTTCCAGTGACCTGTAAAATCAAATGAAAATGTCTGGATAAAAATAACATCATTTTAAGACTCAATTTTTTTAAATTAAAAAAACCCAAAGTTGATGAGAAATAACCAGGTACCCAGATTTTTTGTTTGTTTTTAAATTACTTATTTCTGGTTTCCAGCTAGGATTTATAAAACTAAGAAAAAGTATCACCTTAACTCTAACTACAAGAGAAGGTTGATAATAATCTACAAGTTCATGATTTTTCTTAAATCCGTCAAACGACAAAGTTTGCAGGGCAAACAACTAGGCTGAAATCTAAGTAGAGATAGAACATGTCACTTAATGACAGAGTTTGGGAAAAAAAAGACATTAATTGCGACACAAGTGGATAACAAAATTCAGCTAAACTTTTTAGTGAATTACTGAAGGCCAAGTGTAGAATAGCATGAGAGTATAGAATTCCCTGGAGTCAAAGATACAGAGTGTTTAATAGTGGTTTACAGATTTTTCTCTATGGCCCTGCACCAGCTGCTCACAAGGGTGGGATTGGAGAAAGCTTCCTTTGATGAGCCAACCAGGAGAAAGGAATCAGCTCCTGCTGTGGGAGAGGCAGGAAGCAGTCAGTGTGACAGCCTTGACCTTAAGGAACAAAGTCTTTGGTGACTAAGGAGGATCAGTTAGACCTTGTTGTCTCAGACCACCAATGAAGACATTACTAGTTCAAGAAGAGAATAGAAAGATGCTTTTATTCCCAAGAGAGAAGAAACCATTATGGGCCCAACAATTAGAAATCTTTTTTTAAAAATGTAATTTCATTTTATTTATTTTCTTTTTTTAAGTTCTATTTTATTTAAATTAAGTTAATTGGCATATAGTGGTGAATTATTAATTTCAGAGGTAGAGTTCAGGGTTTCTTTTTTTTTTTTTTAATTTTTATTGGTGTTCAATTTACCAACATACAGAAAAACACCCAGTGCTCATCCCATCAAGTGTCTGCCTCAGTGCCCGTCACCCATTCCCCTCCAACACCCGCCCTCCTCCCCTTCCACCCCCCCTAGTTCGTTTCCCAGAGTTAGGAGTCTTTATGTTCTGTCTCCCTTCCTGATATTTCCCAACATTTCTTTTCCCTTCCTTTATATTCCCTTTCACTATTATTTATATTCCCCAAATGAATGAGGACATACACTGTTTGTCCTTCTCCGATTGACTTATTTCACTCAGCATAATACCCTCCAGTTCCATCCACGTTGAAGCAAATGGGGGGTATTTGTCATTTCTAATTGCTGAGTAATATTCCATTGTATACATAGACCACATCTTCTTTATCCATTCATCTTTCGATGGACACCGAGGCTCCTTCCACAGTTTGGCTATTGTGGCCATTGCTGCTAGAAACATCGGGGTGCAGGTGTCCCGGTGTTTCATTGCATCTGAATCTTTGGGGTAAATCCCCAACAGGGCAATTGCTGGGTCGTAGGGCAGGTCTATTTTTAACTCTTTGAGGAACCTCCACATAGTTTTCCAGAGTGGCTGCACCAGTTCACATTCCCACCAACAGTGTAAGAGGGTTCCCTTTTCTCCGCATCCTCTCCAACATTTGTTGTTTCCTGCCTTGTTAATTTTCCCCATTCTCACTGGTGTGAGGTGGTATCTCATTGTGGTTTTGATTTGTATTTCCCTGATGGCAAGTGATGCAGAGCATTTTCTCATGTGCTTGTTGGCCATGTCCATGTCTTCCTCTGTGAGATTTCTCTTCATGTCTTTTGCCCATTTCATGATTGGATTGTTTGTTTCTTTGGTGTTGAGTTTAATAAGTTCTTTATAGATCTTGGAAACTACCCCTTTATCTCATATGTCATTTGCAAATCTCTTCTCTCATTCTGTAGGTTGTCTTTTAGTTTTGTTGACTGTATCCTTTGCTGTGCAAAAGCTTCTTATCTTGATGAAGTCCCAATAGTTCATTTTTGCTTTTGTTTCCCTTGCCTTCATAGATGTATCTTGCAAGAAGTTACTGTGGCCAAGTTCAAAAAGGGTGTTGCCTGTGTTCTCTTCTCTGATTTTGATGGACTCTTGTCTCACATTTAGATCTCTCATCCATTTTGAGTTTATCTTTGTGTATGGTGAAAGAGAGTGGTCCAGTTTCATTCTTCTGCATGTGGATGTCCAATTTTCCCAACACCATTTATTGAAGAGACTGTCTTTCTTCCAATGGATAGTCTTTCCTCCTTTATCGAATATTAGATGACCATACATTTCAGGGTCCACTTCTGGGTTCTCTATTCTGTTCCATTGATCTATGTGTCTGTTTTTGTGCAAGTACCACACTGTCTTGATAACCACAGCTTTGTAGTACAACCTGAAATCTGGCATTGTGATGCCCCCAGCTATGGTTTTCTTTTTTAAAATTCCCCTGGCTATTTGGGGTCTTTTCTGATTCCACACAAATCTTAAAATAATTTGTTCTAACTCTCTGAAGAAAGTCCATGGTATTTTGATAGGGATTGCATTAAATGTGTAAATTGCCCTGGGTAGCATTGACATTTTTACAATATTAATTCTGCCAATCCATGAGCATGGAATATTTTTCCATCTCTTTGTGTCTTCCTCAATTTCTTTCAGAAGTGTTCTATAGTTTTTAGGGTATAGATCTTTTACCTCTTTGGTTAGGTTTATTCCTAGGTATCTTATGCTTTTGGGTGCAATTGTAAATGGGATTGACTCCTTAATTTCTCTTTCTTCAGTCTCATTGTTAGTGTATAGAAATGCCATTGATTTCTGGGCATTGATTTTGTATCCTGCCATGCTACCAAATTGCTGTATGAGTTCTAGCAATCTTGGGGTGGAGGCTTTTGGGTTTTCTATGTAGAGTATCATGTCATTGGCGAAGAGGGAGAGTTTGACTTCTTCTTTGCCAATTTGAATGCCTTTAATATCTTTCTGTTGTCTGATTGCTGAGGCGAGGACTTCCAGAACTATGTTGAACAGCAGTGGTGAGAGTGGACATCCCTGTCTTGTTCCTGATCTTAGGGGAAAGGCTCCCAGTGCTTCCCCATTGAGAATGATATTTGCTGTGGGCTTTTCGTAAATGGCTTTTAAGATGTCGAGGAAAGTTCCCTCTATCCCAACACTCTGAAGGGTTTTGATCAGGAATGGATGCTGTATTTTGTCAAATGCTTTCTCTGCATCTAATGAGAGGATCATATGGTTCTTGGTTTTTCTCTTGCTGATATGATGAATCACATTGATGGTTTTACGAGTGTTGAACCAGCCTTGTGTCCCGGGGATAAATCCTACTTGGTCATGGTGGAGTTCAGGGTTTCATCAGTGGCATATAATACCCAGGGCTCATTACATCATGCGCCCTCCTTAATGCTAAAATTAACAAGGCAGGAAACAACGAATGGTGAGGATGTGGAGAAAGGGGAACTCAATTAGAAATCTTTTAATCTTAGGGGCAAGGCAGGTACATAGAAAACCCTCAGTTGAGACCCAGGGATATAGGATCTGCATAAGTCTGAAGCTATATCAGGAAAACAAAGGAGTCACCCTGCACCTTACCAAGCACCAGGTAACAGACAACAGCAGTCTGTCTCTGGGAGAGGTGCTGGAACATGGTGAGACCCTCTCTGAGGATCAATAAGCCACAGAGGACTAAAGTTGAAAGTGGAGCAGAAAATATTTTATTCTTTAATTGTAACTCTTTAGAAAAATAAATAGTATTTATTTCAGTCTTTACTGTTCACTTGATTTTGGTTTTCAATAAAATAATTATGAAACATACACAAAAACAAATGAAAATATTCCACCGTGAGAAAGAGTCAAAAGAACCTGACAAAAAGATTAACCATGTGTTGAAACTGTCAGTCAGGGAATTAAATTAACTATGATGGATATGTTGAAAGTTCTAGTGGAAGAGGTGAATAACATGCATGAATAGATGTGACATTTCAACAGAGATAGGTACCATAAGACAGGGTCAAATAAAAATTTAGAATTAAAGTCATATGGTAACAGAGCATATAAGCCTATAAGATAAAGCAATATAATTTGCAAAATGAATCAAAGTGAGAAAAAAATAATGACAAAAACAAATTGAGCACCAAGACCCATGGGACATTCTCAAGTGTTCTATTAGACACTTATTTAATAGGAATTCTAGAAGGAGAAGAGAATGTAAGACAAAAATGAAAAATGAAAATCTCACTACAGACCAAAAATTTCAGAGAATCTTAAGCAAGATAATTTCACACAATCCCTCTTGTCCTCCCTCACCCCAGGACAAGGGAAAGAAAAGAAACACACACACACACAAACATATGTGCGCAACTCTTATATTTCCATAACTTAAAACCACCTAAAAAAAGTCATGAAGACAGGCAAAGAATAAAAAGATGCATTACATATGAAATAACAAAAATAAGAATTATAGCAGATGTCTCACCTGAAATCAAGGGAGTAACTTTGAGTGCTAAATAAAAAAGAAAAGAAAGGAGAAAAAAAGGGGCAGCCTGGGTGGCTCAGTGGTTTAGTGCCACCTTCAGCCCAGGGCGTGATCCTGGAGACCCGGGATCGAGTTCCACCTCGGACTCCCTGCATGGAGCCTGCTTCTCCCTCTGCTGTGTCTCTGCCTCTCTCTCTCTCTGTCTCTCTCTCTCTCTCTCTGTCTCTCATGAATAAATAAATAAAATCTTTTAAAAAAAGGAAAGGAAATCTTGTCAATTCAGAACTTTATATCCAGAGAAGAAATGAGAAAGACCTTTTTAGACAAAGAAGTGAAGGAATTAACTACTGACTTGTACTAAAAGAACTATTAAAGGAAGTTCTTTAGGCATATGGAATATGATACCAGAAAAAATATATATATACACAAAAAAGAGCTCCAGAAATGGTGAAATTAAGGTAAATAACAAAAGTCCTTGTTTTTAACTTTACTTTTGATCACTTTAAAGGAAAATTGTCTAACTCAGTGAATATCACTATTATTCTATGGAGATGAAAAGTAAAATGAATATTTATTATGAAAAACTTATGGCCATAAATTCAATAATTTAGTGAAATGGTCAAATTTTTTTAAATACATCAAAGACACCAGACATTATTCAAGGCAGAATAATCTGAATAATTTATAACTGCTATATAATTATTACAGAATTTGAAGTCAGAGTAAAAAATAAATAAAATATATATATACATATATATACAAAAGTATTTATCTTATATATTAATGAATAATGATAATTGGAATATAAAAATAAGTCTTGTAGTATAATGAAATCATAAATACTGTAGTATTCCAACAAAATGGGTGCAAGACTTTATGCTGAAAACTAAATAAATTGAAAAATATACGGTGTTCAGAGATTAGAAGATACAATATTGCTAATATTGTCAATTCTCCCTTCATTAGTCTGTAGAATCAATGTTATCTCCATCAAAGTATCAATTGGGCTTTGGTAGAAATTTCCAAGAATGAATTTTCTGGACTCACATTATTTGATATTATAATTTACTCTAACGCTACAATATTTAAGACAGTGTGTTATTAGTGAAAGTTAGAAAAAGCATATCAATGAGACAGAACAGAGTTCTAAAAATGCACTCAAATGCTTACATGGTCAATTTATTTTGGGCAAGTACTAAAACAAGTCAATGCAGAAAGTATAGTCCTTTTAACAAATGTTGCTGTACCAATTGCAAAACCATATATACCAAAAAGAACCTCATTCAAGACTTTTCTCCATTTACAAAAATAATCACCAAATCCATCATAGATTTCAGTGTAAAACTTAAAACTATAAAATTTCTGGAAAATAACACAGGAGAAAATATTTGTGATTATGTCAAAGATTTTTCATTATATCACAAAATACAATATCCATAAAAGAAAAAAGGGATATATTGTAGTTTATCATAATTAATGACCTTACACTGTTTGAAAAGGGAATAAGATTGGAAAGACAGTTATGGACTGAGAAAAATATTTGTAATGTACATATCCCATAAAGTACTTGTACCCAGAATACATTTAAAAAAAAAAAAAAGATCTCAAATAAAGAACTCTCAAAATTCAATAATAAGAGGTAGCAAACTTAATTAAAGATGGGCAAAGGATTTAAACATACTTAACTGAAGAAGTATTGGAAACAAACATATAAGTCAAAAAAAGAAGAAGCTCAACAGCTCAAGGAAATGCACTTCACCTATATCAGAACAATTAAACAAATGACCAAAAATATCAAAGTATGTTTATCATGAAGACTAAAAGTACAACATTGTAAATACAAGATTATAATTACTAATAGCATAATGATATCAATAACTATGAATTTAGATGTTAAAGACATCCTTATAAAGAGTTGGGGAAGATATTATAATAGAAACTAAGCATATTAATGAAGATTTTTTTTTCTTTTCATCCAAGAGGCATTCCTGAAATATATTGTGCTTTTATCTTTTACACATTTTTCAAGAAATAATTCTCTACTTCAAGAACTATGGGAAAATTGATCATTGATATAACCACTAACTCAGCTGATAATTGCATAAGCTCTTATGTTTATTTTTTGTATTCAATATAGTAGAGAAAACTGCCTCTTGATTATCATAAAGAAGGTTTTGAAAAAGAACACATTCATCTACATATATATGTCCATATATAATTACATATACATACATCATTAGGTGGGTATTATTTACATATCACAAAACTAAAAAGATAGTAAATTTACAGAATTATTCAATCATTGTTATGATCGATTTTTTAAAAAGATTTCTCTGAGAGAGTGTGCGCTTGCAAGTGGGTGGAGGGGCACAGAGAAAGGGAAAGAATCTCAAGCCGACTCCCTGCTGAGTACACAGCCCTATGTGAGTGGGGCTCATCTCAAAACTGTGATATCATGACCTGAGCCAAAATCAAAAGTCAGACACTTGACCAACTAAGCCACCCAGATGCCCCAATTATGATCCATTTTAAAAACCATTTTTATGGTGGGGAGGGGCAAGATGGCAGCAGAGTAGGGTCTCCAGGTCACCTGTCCTCAACAAATTACCTAGAAAACCATCCAGTCATCCTGAAAATCTACGAATTCGGCCTGAGATTTAAAGAGAGACCAGCTGGAATGCTACAGTGAGAAGAGTTCGCGCTTCTATCAAGGTAGGAAGACGGGGAAAAAGAAATAAAGAAACAAAAGGCCTCCAAGGGGGAGGGGCCCCGCGAGGAGCCGGGCTGAGGCC
Source organism: Vulpes vulpes (assembly GCF_048418805.1). Taxonomy (NCBI): domain Eukaryota; kingdom Metazoa; phylum Chordata; class Mammalia; order Carnivora; family Canidae; genus Vulpes; species Vulpes vulpes. The sequence goes on from NC_132780.1 coordinate 61,368,058, forward strand.
GGGGCGAGTGTCCCCAGGACAGGAGAGCCCCGTCCCGGAGGAGCAGGAGCTGCACCAACCTTCCCGGGGGAAAGGCCTCCCGGGGAATTGGAGCAGGATCCCCCGAAAGGCGGGGATGCCCTCGGGCTCCCTGGGACAGTAACAGAGGAACTGCGCCCCGGGAGATGCGCCGAGCTCCCTAAGGGCTGCAGCGCTCGGCGGGACCCGGAGCAGCTCGGAGGGGCTCGGGCGGCGGCTCCGCGGAGGGGGCTGCGGGGCGGGAGCGCGAATCCAACAGCGCAGGCCCCGGAGCACAGGGCGCCGGGACACAGCCCAGGATCCGGCCTCCCCCGGAACAGGCAGAGGCCGGGAGGGCCCAGGACAGCGAGGACGCTCCTGCCCCGAGCTGAGCAGATCAGCGGCCCCGCCCCGGAGCCCCCAGGCCCTGCAGCCGGAGAGCCCCGGAGCTACTGCGGGAGCTGACTCCAGGGTCCCAGAGCTGCCCCCGCCACTGTGGCTTCCTCCTGGGGCCTCACGGGGTGAACACCCCCACTGAGCCCTGCACCAGGCAGGGGCAGAGCAGCTCCCCCAAGTGCTAACACCTGAGAATCAGCACAGCAGGCCCCTCCCCCAGAGGACCAGCGAGATGGACCAGTTCCAGGGGAAGTCAAGGGACTTAAAGTACACAGAATCGGAAGATACTCCCCCGTGTTTTTTTTGTTTGTTTTGTTTTTGTTTTTGTGTTTTTTTGTTTTTGTTTTGTTTTGTGCTTTTTTTATCTTTCTTTCTTCTTGATTTCTGATTGCTTCCCCCACCCCACCCCACCCCCCCTTTTTTTTTCTTTTTTCTCCTTTCTTTCTTTTTCTTTATTTTTCTTCTCTTTTTCCCCTTTTTTTCTTCTTTCTCTTTTTTCTTTTTCTCTTTTCTTTCCTTCTCTCTCTTTTTCTCCTTTTCCCAATACAACTTGTTTTTGGCCACTCTGCACTGAGCAAAATGACTAGAAGGAAAACCTCACCTCAAAAAAAAGAATCAGAAACAGCCCACTCTCCCACAGAGTTACAAAATATGGATTACAATTCAATGTCAGAAAGCCAATTCAGAAGCACTATTATACAGCTACTGGTGGCTCTAGAAAAAAACCATAAAGGACTCAAGAGACTTCATGACTGCAGAATTTAGATCCAATCAGGCAGAAATTAAAAATCAATTAAATGAGATGCAATCCAAGCTAGAAGTCCTAACGACGAGGGTTAACGAGGTGGAAGAACGAGTGAGTGACATAGAAGACAAGTTGATGGCAAAGAGGGAAACTGAGGAAAAAAGAGACAAGCAATTAAAAGATCATGAGGATAGATTAAGGGAAATAAATGACAGCCTGAGGAAGAAAAACCTACGTTTAATTGGGGTTCCTGAGGGCGCCGAAAGGGCCAGAGGGCCAGAATATGTATTTGAACAAATCCTAGCTGAAAACTTTCCTAATCTGGGAAGGGAAACAGGCATTCAGATCCAGGAAATAGAGAGATCCCCCCCTAAAATCAACAAAAACCGTTCAACACCTCGACATTTAATAGTGAAGCTTGCAAATTCCAAAGATAAGGAGAAGATCCTTAAAGCAGCAAGAGAAAAAAGTCCCTGACTTTAATGGGGAGGAATATTAGGGTAACAGCAGACCTCTCCACAGAGACCTGGCAGGCCAGAAAGTGCTGGCAGGATATATTCAGGGTCCTAAATGAAAAGAACATGCAACCAAGAATACTTTATCCAGCAAGGCTTTCATTCAAAATGGAAGGAGAGATAAAGAGCTTCCAAGACAGGCAGGAACTGAAAGAATATGTAACCTCCAAACCAGCTCTGCAAGAAATTTTAAGGGGGACTCTTAAAATTCCCCTTTAAGAAGAAGTTCAGTGGAACAATCCACAAAAACAAGGACTGAATAGATATGATGACACTAAACTCATATCTATCAATAGTAACTCTGAACGTGAACGGGCTTAATGACCCCATCAAAAGGCCCAGGGTTTCAGACTGGATAAAAAAGCAGGACCCATCTATCTGCTGTCTACAAGAGACTCATTTTAGACAGAAGGACACCTACAACCTGAAAATAAAAGGTTGGAGAACCGTTTACCATTCAAATGGTCCTCAAAAGAAAGCAGGGGTTGCCATCCTTATATCAGATAAATTAAAATTTACCCCAAAGACTATAGTGAGAGATGAAGAGGGACACTATCTCATACTCAAAGGATCTATCCAACAAGAGGACTTAACAATCCTCAATATATATGCTCCGAATGTGGGAGCGGCCAAATATTTAAACCAATTAAAAACCAAACTCAAGAAATACCTTGATAATAATACACTTATACTTGGTGACTTCAATCTAGCTCTTTCTACCCTGGATAGGTCTTCTAAGCACAACATCTCCAAAGAAACGAGAGCTTTAAATGATACACTGGACCAGATGGATTTCACAGATATCTACAGAACTTTACATCCAAACTCAACTGAATACACATTCTTCTCAAGTGCACATGGAACTTTCTCCAGAAGAGACCACATACTGGGTCACAAATCGGGTCTGAACCGATACCAAAAGATCGGGATAGTCCCCTGTATATTCTCAGACCATAATGCCCTGAAATTAGAACTTAATCACAACAAGAAGTATGGAAGGACCACAAACACGTGGAGGTTAAGGACCATCCTGCTAAAAGATGAAAAGGTCAACCAGGAAATTAAGGAAGAATTAAAAAGATTCATGGAAACTAATGAGAATGAAGATACAACTGTTCAAAATCTTTGGGATGCAGCAAAAGAAGTCCTGAGGGGGAAATACATCGCAATACAAGCATCCATTCAAAAACTGGAAAGATCTCAAATTCAAAAGCTCAACTTACACATAAAGGAACTAGAGAAAAAGCAACAAATGGACCTCACCCCCAGCAGAAGAAGACAGTTAATTAAAATTCGAGCAGAACTCAATGATATCGAGACCAAAAGAACTGTGGAACAGATCAACAGAACCAGGAGTTGGTTCTTTGAAAGAATTAATAAGATAGATAAACCATTAGCCAACCTTATTAAAAAGAAGAGAGAGAAGACTCAAATTAATAAAATCATGAATGAGAAAGGAGAGATCACTACCAACACCAAGGAAATACAAACGATTTTTAAAACATACTATGAACAGCTGTACGCCAATAAATTAGGAAATCTAGAAGAAATGGACGCATTCCTGGAAAGCCACAAACTACCAAAACTGGAGCAGGAAGAAATAGAAAACCTGAACAGGCCAATAACCAGGGAGGAAATTGAAGCAGTCATCAAAAACCTCCCAAGACACAAGAGTCCAGGGCCAGATGGCTTCCCAGGGGAATTCTATCAAACGTTTAAAGAAGAAATCATACCTATTCTACTAAAGCTGTTTGGAAAGATAGAAAGAGATGGAGTACTTCCAAATTCGTTCTATGAGGCCAGCGTCACCTTAATTCCGAAACCAGACAAGACCCCACCAAAAAGGAGAATTACAGACCAATATCCCTGATGAACATGGATGCAGAAATTCTCAACAAGATACTAGCCAATAGGATCCAACAACACATTAAGAAAATTATTCACCATGACCAAGTAGGATTTATCCCTGGGACACAAGGCTGGTTCAACACTCGTAAAACCATCAATGTGATTCATCATATCAGCAAGAGAAAAACCAAGAACCATATGATCCTCTCATTAGATGCAGAGAAAGCATTTGACAAAATACAGCATCCATTCCTGATCAAAACCCTTCAGAGTGTTGGGATAGAGGGAACTTTCCTCGACATCTTAAAAGCCATTTATGAAAAGCCCACAGCAAGTATCATTCTCAATGGGGAAGCACTGGGAGCCTTTCCCCTAAGATCAGGAACAAGACAGGGATGTCCACTCTCACCACTGCTGTTCAACATAGTTCTGGAAGTCCTCGCCTCAGCAATCAGACAACAAAAAGATATTAAAGGCATTCAAATTGGCAAAGAAGAAGTCAAACTCTCCCTCTTCGCCGATGACATGATACTCTACATAGAAAACCCAAAAGCCTCCACCCCAAGATTGCTAGAACTCATACAGCAATTTGGTAGCGTGGCAGGATACAAAATCAATGCCCAGAAATCAATGGCATTTCTATACACTAACAATGAGACTGAAGAAAGAGAAATTAAGGAGTCAATCCCATTTACAATTGCACCCAAAAGCATAAGATACCTAGGAATAAACCTAACCAAAGAGGTAAAATATCTATACCCTAAAAACTATAGAACACTTCTGAAAGAAATTGAGGAAGACACAAAGAGATGGAAAAATATTCCATGCTCATGGATTGGCAGAATTAATATTGTAAAAATGTCAATGTTACCCAGGGCAATTTACATATTTAATGCAATCCCTATCAAAATACCATGGACTTTCTTCAGAGAGTTAGAACAAATTATTTTAAGATTTGTGTGGAATCAGAAAAGACCCCGAATAGCCAGGGGAATTTTAAAAAAGAAAACCATAGCTGGGGGCATCACAATGCCAGATTTCAGGTTGTACTACAAAGCTGTGGTCATCAAGACAGTGTGGTACTGGCACAAAAATAGACACATAGATCAATGGAACAGAATAGAGAACCCAGAAGTGGACCCTGAAATGTACGGTCATCTAATATTTGATAAAGGAGGAAAGACTATCCATTGGAAGAAAGACAGTCTCTTCAATAAATGGTGCTGGGAAAATTGGACATCCACATGCAGAAGAATGAAACTGGACCACTCTCTTTCACCATACACAAAGATAAACTCAAAATGGATGAGAGATCTAAATGTGAGACAAGAGTCCATCAAAATCCTAGAGGAGAACACAGGCAACACCCTTTTTGAACTTGGCCACAGTAACTTCTTGCAAGATACATCCACAAAGGCAAAAGAAACAAAAGCAAAAATGAACTATTGGGACTTCATCAAGATAAGAAGCTTTTGCACAGCAAAGGATACAGTCAACAAAACTAAAAGACAACCTACAGAATGGAAGAAGATATTTGCAAATGACATATCAGATAAAGGGCTAGTTTCCAAAATCTATAAAGAACTTATTAAACTCAACACCAAAGAAACAAACAATCCAATCATGAAATGGGCAAAAGACATGAAGAGAAATCTCACAGAGGAAGACATGGACATGGCCAACAAGCACATGAGAAAATGCTCTGCATCACTTGCCATCAGGGAAATACAAATCAAAACCACAATGAGATACCACCTCACACCAGTGAGAATGGGGAAAATTAACAAGGCAGGAAACAACAAATGTTGGAGAGGATGCGGAGAAAAGGGAACCCTCTTACACTGTTGGTGGGAATGTGAACTGGTGCAGCCACTCTGGAAAACTGTGTGGAGGTTCCTCAAAGAGTTAAAAATAGACCTGCCCTACGACCCAGCAATTGCAGTGTTGGGGATTTACCCCAAAGATTCAGATGCAATGAAATGTCGGGACACCTGCACCCCGATGTTTCTAGCAGCAATGGCCACAATAGCCAAACTGTGGAAGGAGCCTCGGTGTCCATCGAAAGATGAATGGATAAAGAAGATGTGGTTTATGTATACAATGGAATATTACTCAGCAATTAGAAACGACAAATACCCACCATTTGCTTCAACGTGGATGGAACTGGAGGGTATTGTGCTGAGTGAAATAAGTCAATCAGAGAAGGACAAACAGTGTATGTTCTCATTCATTTGGGGAATATGAATAATAGTGAAAGGGAATATAAAGGAAGGGAAAAGAAATGTTGGGAAATATCAGGAAGGGAGACAGAACATAAAGACTCCTAACTCTGGGAAACGAACTAGGGGGGGTGGAAGGGGAGGAGGGCGGGTGTTGGAGGGGAATGGGTGACGGGCACTGAGGTGGACACTTGACGGGATGAACACTGGGTGGTTTTCTGTATGTTGGTAAATTGAACACCAATAAAAATTAATAAAAAAAAAACATTTTTATTATTCCAGATACTTCATAACCTTTTGCAGGCAACACTTATTCCCACTGTCAGGCAATCACTGATTTACTTCCTGTCTCTGTCGATTTGTCTTCTCTGAACATTTCATCCACATGGAATGATACAATATATGGTGTTTTCCACCTAGCTTCATGTATATAGAATGATGTTTGAGAGATTCATTCATGCTGTAACATGTAATAACAAGTGTTGGCATGTATGTAGAGAAACAGATACTTTCATACGTTTCTAGTGGCAAAAATAGATTTTGACAGTGTCTTAAAGCCTTAAAAACCCAAAGTTACCATATGAACCAACAATTCCACTTCTATGTAGGCACTCTAGAGAAATGTAAACATATGTCCCCACAAAGACTTGGATGTTGTACGTGAATATTCATAGCAGCAGCATTCATAACCAAAAATTGGAAACAATCCAAATGCCTATCAATTGGTGAGTAGATAAGCAAAATATGGAATATTTATAAATGAAATACTACTCAACAACAAGATGAATATAGTTTCAAAACTGCTGCTACTATTCAGATCTTAAAAGTCAGTGGATTATGCATTATTTCATTGATACTTATTCTGTAATGACAAGCTTCTATTTCTATAAATTATATAATTTAAAAATTTTATAGTTTTAAAAACTTTAAAATTTTATAGCCCCATCAGAATATTCAAAAGGCTTTATCAATTAAGAAATGGGAAACTATAAGTTTAAATTATCATTAATTTTAGTGAGAAACCATGAACCAGAGAATCATTTAGACTTCTCTGTGAAAGGAAAATCCAAAGCTTGAAATTTCCCTCATTTCAGAAAATATAATAGAAATGATAGTTACTATAAAAGTCTGCTGCCCTTTATTTTGTACATGGTAATTCCATTAGCTGCTTTTCCAGAAGAGAGTTTCTTACACATTACTACACATCAGAATCTCTTGGGGGGTTTGTATAATTTCCAGAATCCTCCCCAGAGATTCTGATGAATGGGTCAGACATGGAGGCCAGCCAGCAAGTTGTGATGCTAATAATCAACACAGGTAATTCTAACTTACCCTGTCTGTGGTATGTGGGAGTCACTGTTCTCAATGAAAACAAAGCAAAGGGAAACAAAACAGCAGATACCAGCTTCTAGTGAAGACTAACAGAATTCCAAACATAAATGCAGTTTAATACATTCTAGATAAAGTATGAAGGCATGCTGATTACCTCCAAAGAGTTTCTAATTATTTTTAAGCATTATATACATCATATGCTGGTAGAAGAAAAAGTACAGCATGGCAATACAGATTTATGAATTTTCTTCACAACAAGAGCTAATTACAGTTTTCCTTTTCCTGGAAAAAACACACTTACAGACAAAGCTTCATTTTTAAAAAGTGTTCTTTAATCAATGCAATCAGTCAAGTCAACAAATATTAATTGAATACCTGCTTTACATAAGAGTTTGTGGAGCATGATCAGAATAACATTTTCATAGATTTTAGGGGGTTTATAGTCAGTCTCTTTGTAGCTCATAGGCATTTAACCAAATAAATGTAACACTATCTAAATATAATTTCTCCTATGACTTGGAATAATGAACATTTATTGAGTACTCAGTATATAACAGTGATCACTATATTTTGGCATTACATGCATTATAAGTTTAATTTTCAAAAAAATGATAATGTAGACATAATTTTATTGTAATTTTATATATGAGGAAAAAAGATCTCCAGATAGTAAATGGTAGAGTAAGATAGGCAACTAGGTTTCTCTAGCTTCAATGCTTGAAAGCACTCCTCTATTTAAAGAGATATTTCAAAATCCAAAAGAAATTTACATTATCGTCAATTATTTTTCATTGAAAGGATCAAGATATAATGGGGAAAGAAGAAAGATTTCCTAAAGCTAGAGTGTATATACAGACAGTCCCTGACTTATGATGGTTTATTTTATGATTTTCCGACTTTATGATGATGTGAAAATGATATGCATTCAGTAGAAAAAAAAACTTTACTTTGAATTATGAATTTTGATCTTTTCCCAGTCTAGCAACATGCAGTACAATACTGTTATGATATGGGGCAGTGTCAGTGACCCACACCTCTTAGTCACTCATGCAATCATGAGGATAAACAACTAATAAACTTAGAATCATTCTGTACACATACAACCATTCCATTTTTCACTTTCAGTGTAGTATTTATTAAGTTATATGTGATCATTTATTCAACACTTCATTATAAAACAGGCTTTGTGTTAGATAATTTTGCCCAGTTGTAGGCTAATGTGTTTTGAGCACCTTTATGATAGGCTAGGCTGAGCTATGATGTAAGTTAGGAGTATTAAATGCATTTTTTATGTGATATTTTCAACTTATGGTTGGTTTATCAGGATATAACCCCATTATAAGTCAAGGAAGATTTGTACTTGAAATCACAATTTGGGAAATGTAGAAGACATTCAAAAAATAAATGATATGAGTAAAGATGTCCAGGAACACATTGGAGGTATTTGATGTGCTGGTTTATAGAATGTTTTGAGTAAGTTTAGGAGAAAAAGGGAATCAAGTAAAGTCTTGATTGCACCTTGAATGCTAGGCTAAGAAATCTGAAATACATATCTGAAATTGGATGCCATTTTTATTTTATCTTGGGGTATAAAATATTGTACTTAACAAATAATTAGCAGCTGGTCCTCTGTTCTAGGCTCTATGCTAGTTCTTGGAGGCACAATGATGAAAAGATGGACACTATCACTATTCTCATGAAGCAGACATTATATGAATTTTATATAAGTAAATAAAATAATTACGAGATAATTATCATAAAGAAAACAGTGTTGAAATAGAAAATATAACTTAGAGCAGATGGAGAACAATACATGTGTTTTAGATTAGAGAGGACAGAAAAAGTGACATATAAGCTGAAATCTAGTGGATAAGAATAAATTTGTCATGCATTGTGAGGAGATGTAGCATATAAGGAGATGGGAGGTTTTATAAAAACCATGTGGAAGGAAAGTCATTTGGAAATTGTAGACAGATAAAAACGATACCATGTAGCTGGAGCTTAGTGAAAGAGATAAAGAGTGGTTCAAGTACAAGAATCAGTGAGGACCAGATCAGACCAGGTTTATGTCATGGTAGAGTTTCAAATGGATTTGGATGCATCAACTAGTTTTAAGTCAGAGAAAGACATCGTTTCAGTTCTCTTGTTAATAGCATCTCTTTGCTTCTTTGTGGGGAATGGTTTAGGTAGAGGCAAGTGTGGAAGAAATAAGAAGAGTTAGGTCAGTTCTAGGTATAGGATGATAGTGGCCTCATTTAGTTTGATGGTAATGCAGGCCTTGAAGCACATGTTCCAAAACAGGTGCACCTGTGACAAACAGGAAAGATACTTTTTTAGCAGTCAACCAAAGTTTACACTTAAATATCTGATCTTACATATATCTGACCTAACATTTAATACAGGCAACTAGAATTTCATTTAGTTACATAATACCTCATACCAGCCTCAGTGACTGTGTTAAGGGATTCTGTAGTTTAGACATTTGGGTACAAGTCTTGCCTCTCCACTTAGCTGTGTAATCTTGGAAAATTACCTGAACTACTTTGGTTTTAGTATCCTCCAAAAAGAGTAATACATGATCTATGTGACAGATCTTTTATGAGAAATAAGTGGAATAATACCTATTTTTAGGAAGTACCTGTCATCCAGTAAGAGATTGGTAATTATTAGCTGAGGCTCAACACTGTACGTTGATGATAATAGAAAGAAAAATAAAACATTTTTCTTTTATGGATAAGATGATTATATATGCTTTCCTTCTGAGATTAATAGGGTGGTTAATAAAAAAAATTAGCAAAGTATGTGTCATGGTGCATGGCCTCAAATGGCTCTCTCATCCCATCCTGGGGAACTCCAGACTGATTGTCTGTATCTCATATATAAAGGGAGAAGACAACCATCTTCAAACCCAGCTCCAAATCTCTGAGATGCCATTTCTGCTGCTGAGGTTGAGAGTTTATTTAATCATATTTTTCATGCTCTAATAAAATGTTTTACTTCTCGAAAAGATAGAAAAGAAAGCTCATTCTTATATGAGTAGTATAAGGCACAGAGGAGTCTTTGCCCTAGATTTGCAGTTATGCTTCCTAATTTCATCATAAATTGGTCTCTCCTCCCATAAAACAGAACCATCAGAGCTGGAGATAAGCCACGTAATCTTCACTACTAAATAGAAAGAATAGAATTTCCATTTTATTAGTTAGCTTTCCAGCACATAATCACAAGTGGAGTAAACTGATTAGGAATCTTGTCACATGAGGCTGTCTCTAGAGAGGGAATAGGAACAGAGCTGTATCAGATATGGTTATTAAGATTAACTAGAAGCATCACATTTGAGAAATTGGTATTAGAAGAATAGTAACTGATGTGCACAGCTCATGTAATGCAACAAATTTGGAGACATTGCATGGGGTCAGGAAAAATAAACTGGTTGAGGTAAGGTTGAGAGTTTAGCCTCCATGGAGAGATTGGGAGGAGAGAGGCAATTGAACTTCCTTTTCTTGGTACTCGTTGAAAGTCTTACAGGCATGGTAACTGGTTGAAAAATATAGAATTCAGCCTAACTTCACTTCCTTTTTTTAATTTTTTAATACTACTATACATCCCTTTTTCTCGGAGTTGGTCCCCCAGTATCTAGTTAGAGTTGGCCATATTTTCTGTAACTCTGACTATCCCAGCCAAAAACGAAAATAAATATCATAATTCAAAAGTTTTCATTCATGTATTTATTCACAAATATTTATTAAGTACCTTCTATATGACTATCAGTTCTAGATTCTTGTGGTATAGCAATGAACAATAAATAAAAATCCCTACTATAATCAAAATTACATTTGAGGAAGGAAGAAACAGAAAATTAACAAGATTAATATTTGAAATATATGATGTGATGAGGATTAAGGAGGGCACTTGTGAGCGCACTGGGTATTATGTGTAAGTGATGAATCACTAAATTCTACTCCTGAAACAAATATTACACTAAGTGCAATCCAATTAGAATTTAAATAAGACCTTGCAAAGTAGAAAAATAAAGTAAAATGGGGTTAAAAAATTTAAACGAGGTATTAAATTTTTGTAACATAATAGATCTTGGATATATGTTCTTTTGACTTTTTTAGTTTTGACTTTGAGTTTTTCATTTTACTTATATGTGAAAAGTGGACTGAAATAAGCTAAGAACTGAATAAAAAATAAAATATATATTATAATAGGTAAGTGCTAAAAAATAGAGGGTGGAGTACATGAAGTTTGTATGTAGTTAGCTGTGCTTTATAGTTTAGGTAGGGAAACCTGGAACAACTTCAATGAAAAGAAGACTTTTGTGTCAAAAGTTGAAAAAGGGCAGCGGTCAAGTACAATGCAAGCAGAAGTAACAATGGGTGCAAAGATCCTGCAGAGGGAATGTGTCTGTTATAACCAGCTAGTGTGGTTGGGGCAGTGAGGGGAGACATATTATGGGGAAGGTTAGAGTGGTAAATGACAGGAAGGAGCACACATTTTATAAAGCTTGTATGTTGTCTGTTTTAGTCTCTTTAGGTTGTTGTAACAAAATACCATAGACTGAATAGCTTATAAACAAAAATCTATTTCTCGCAGTTCTGACAGGTGGAAATCCAGTATCAACAGCAGGATTCTTACAAAGGCCCTCTTTCAGGTTATAGACTACTGACTTCTTGCTATGTCCTCACACAGTAGAAGGGCCAAGCTAGCTCTCTGGAGTCTTTTATGAGGCACTAATCCCAATATAAAGGATCCACCCTCATGGCCTTAGCACCTCTCTAAGGCCCCACTCCTAAAACTGCCACTTAGGGGTTAGGATTTAAACATGAATTTTGAGGGGACACAAATATTCAGACCATAGTAGTGCCATAAAAATTTTGGTTTTTACTTAGAAGTCATTTTCAAAGTATTATTTCTGATTCCCACAGAGAAACAAACAAAACAGTACGATAGTAAATAGCTAGTAAAAATAGCAACATTTTCAGAATCATTCCCAAATGGTTACTGTCCTTGTCTATCTTTTGATTCCTGGAGGGTCTCATCTTGTCCTCCTATATTTCTTGCTGAAGATAATATGAAATTGAACCAAATAATAAAAATGAGTTACTTCATTTAAGTACTTACAGCTGAAATGTGAAACTTACATTACTAAAACTTCTTGGGTTAAGTGATTTTAATGCTGTGTCTATAAGTGTCCTATAACAAGACTTTTCTGTATACTGTATATTCTGTATTGTGAGATGGAAGCTGAAGTTTTAATTTTTCCGTTGATTCAACCCAGTTGTAGCCTCCCTCTACTGCCAGTCCTCTAGCTGTGTGTCATAGTCAATAGATGCAGCTGATATTTTTCTTTAAGAAGTATATTTTGATATGGTATGTTTGATAGTATATTTTAAGTGGTGATTACATATTGATCTTTTGTCAGAATTTTTTAATTGGCATAAGCTCTTTGTCAAAGCATAATCTTTCACCGAATCTTCATGCTAATTAATGGCAGTCCAGGTTTAAATAACATATCTCCGTGAACTATTTTAGTGTAGGGATCAAATGCAACAAAACAGCTGTTCAAAACAGCAGCATTTCCAAAGGTTTATGAGAGCCTTAATTTATGGAATTTTATTTTAAAAATTGCGTTGTGTGTGGAGACTGCAAAGTCTGTTTCTAATATCCCACTGGAAACATATAGTCACTGAGGTTTGAAATATCTTAATCTCAAAGAGTCATAAAATGCCTATAGCACAGGGACTGCATGAAACAATACAAAGGAGAAAATTTCTGATATTGCGAAAGTCATAATATTGACTTCAATAGAAAGTTTGAAAAAGAATATAGTAATTTTATTTCCTAGTTCAGAGAACACCAAACTCAGTTGAAAATCTAAGGTTGTGCAGTTACAATTAAGATCTAGATAATATTTTCCAGGAGAAAATATATTTTCAAGTTTAATTTGGGGATATGGATTACATGGAAAAACTAAGCCATCTTTTATACTGACTTCACTTAATAGATATTTTATATTAATGTAATGCTTTTTGAAGAAGATAGGATATAGTAAAAGAATAGACATTTATTCTCCCATTCCTTTATTTTTAATCATAATTTCATCAGCGTGGTATTGAACTAGAGACAAATGAAATTCTGTAACTGAAGGTAAAATCATATAGGTCTACCACAGTGTATGTACAGTAATGTAGTCAAAGAACCTAGAAGAATCTAGTAAACATATTAAAGTGTAAATATATATTAATTGTTTTTGTGGGTTTTTTTTCATTTTGTGATTAATGACATTTATAGGCTCCAGGAAAAGAGATTATCTATAACCCTTAATTCACAGGTAGTTATTTTATTACATCTAATCCGGAAGTTTCCATACCTGGATAAAAATTAGAAACATTTAGGGGGACGGCTAAAACATATTGGTGCCTGGACATGCCCCTTTGAAAGGGAATCTTGGGGCAAAGACTAGTGTCTATATTTTATAGATTCCCAGTTGATTATAAGGCAGTGAGAATTAAGAATCTTTGACCTAACCTACATTGTTTCTTACTTCTGATTAAACCCATTTTCCCCAGTTCTGTTATCTATGAATGAGGTGAGTAGGTTATCAACTTTTATAGAATACCTCTACACATATTTAAAGCCAACCTTATCAGTAGTTCCTCTACTGCTCATGTGTTCATAATTCATATCTTAGGAAAATATGATACCTGAGGAGAATTATGATAGGATTTTATAAATGTTTTTGATAACTGAGAACAGTGAGGCTAAGACACATGCGATGACTTGACTATGGCCTCTGGTGAACTGTGACATCATTGTTGTAACCTCAAGAACACACACTTCTGCCTTTAATGTCCACTTCCTTGTGCTATATCACCTGAACTTGTTTGTCATTTCCTAAATGCTCTATTTTCTAATCTTTTTCAAATTCAGCATCTGCGCTGAGCTTTAGATGAATGGTATAGGGAATTACCATGCAATTTCTCTAATCCATGCACTATATTTCCTTTCTTATCAATCCTGCTGATTCAAACTACAATCTGGAGTGATCATTACATCTTTCTCTGCTAGGTTAGCACTTTATAGTCCTCATTTGGTGTATAATTTCTACTTCTTTCACTTTTAAATGATGTTATATTTTACATTTTACCTTGTATTTTCTATACATTTCTTTATATTTATGGTCTCGAACTAAATGAAATTTCATATTATAATCAATGATTTTTATATTTTTATGCTAAACAGTAGAAGTCAATATTTTTCTGATGTTCAATTTTATAAATTCTAGTCATCTGAAATATATGATATTTTCACTTCTTATTTAAGTCATTGGTGTCTCTATAAACCATGCATGATTTTGGTAAAAGGCTATTTACCATGGACTCTGACACGCATGAGATTCAACTTTTACAATTTAAGTGTCTTACGATTTTATCCTAAATTAATTTTATATTTTTCCTCACTGCATTTCTGTAATTTCAGTACTACTATAAAAGCTACCTCTGGTGACCAAAACAGTACTTAAACATCTTGTTTATAAAATCAAAGATACTGGAAGCTACCTTATCCTAGGAGACCTAGTTCTACATCTATTTCAGTGAAACTCAATACTCGTAACTCTTTTATTGAAATATAGTCAAAACTTATGTTTTAGTTAAAAGAACCTAACATGTTAACATGACAAAACTGATTTTACTATTTCTAAGATTTAGACTTATGCTATCATATTTCCTGTTCTTCCAATTGAGTTTGCTTTCATTTATATTTTTTTATTTTTTAAGAGATTTTATTTATTTATTCATGAGAGACACAGAGAGAGAGAGAGGCAGAAACACAAGCAGAGGGAGAAGCAGGCTCCATGCAGGGAGTCTGATGTGGGACTTGATCCGGGGACTCCAAGATCATGCCCTGGGCCAGAGGCAGGCACTAAACCGCTGAGCCACCCAGGGATCCCGAGTTTGCTTTTAAATAAAATTGGAATAGTATGGCTTAATTTTTATCATATTAATGATTCATGTATGATTATTTAGCTCTTATTACTGTATAATTTTAAGAAATCAATTTAAGAGAGATTTTAAAAAACAAATGGTAATTGCCTCTTATTTTCAGTAAGAGAAAATTGCTTAGGATCAAAATTTAGATCCAAAACGGTTTGAGTATATACTCCTCTATTTCTAACTACGCCAGACATTAAAACATTTGCCCAGGTTTAAGGAACAGTTAAAATAACAATTTAATTTTTGCTTATTTTGCTGATTTTATTTCTCAGCTGTCAGTGCAAAGAATATAAATGAAGTTAAGACTTCAGTGAAGAGGAGACTCTCTTTTGCTTCCTTGATGCCTCATGGAAGCAAGCCCCAAAACAGGTTAAGAGACTGTAACACCTGGGCTTCATGCATTTTTACAAACTTAAATTTTTTCATGGGTATAGAATGGGGGAAGGTATCAGTATTCAAGGGTCTGCTGTTTTACTGTATCTTTTTTTTCTACATCTTGGAGACACAATTCTGCATTTTATTTCTTATTGTACCATCACTTGGTCACTCAAGGTTTAAGGCCATTAATGTTCTAGAGAGTAGCCAACATGATTAGTACTTCTTTCTATTAGGGATGAAGCCGGTGAAGAAGATATAAAATTACTTTATTTCCTGAATTTGAATTAGCCTAAAATGTAGATAAATTTGTAAGTGTTAAAAAAAAAAAAAAAAAAATTTGTAAGTGTTAGCCTCTGATCTTTTCTTTGCCATTGTCCTTTGCATGTGAACCATTCTTTAAAATTTCACAGGCCATTGAATGGACAGGCTGAGTAAGTTTATTACTATTTTGCTTGTTTGGATTTTTAGTATGCTTAGTTGTTTTTTTTTTTTTTTTTCTACCAGGACTTTTAAATGGCATGCTTTTTCATTTTTCTACCTTACTTTTTTTTGTCCTAACATTATTTTTGGTCAGAGTATCTCAAGGTAATGAAATTATAAGCAACTGAAAATATAGCATATTCACTTATTTTAACTGATGTTCTAGGAGATTTGTAGATGTCTAGACATTGTTAGGCACTGTTCTAGTTCCAATAATTTAATTATTAATATTTATTAAAAAATAAAATAGCTACTTTTTTGTAAGGATTTAATTATTAATTGAGAGAGAAGGGAGACAGAGAGAGAAAACCCGAGCAGACTCTGCACTGAGCATGAAGCCCAGTGCAGGGCTCAATCTCATCACCCTGAGACCACAACCTGAGCTGAAACTCAGCATTCAACCAACTGCCTAACCCAGGTGCCCCTCAAATAGCTACTTTTAATGCTTATTATGTCTGGCACTTTGTACTATATTGTGGATATAACAATTGGTGGGGAGAGAGACTTTACAAAAATGTACTTCCATAGAAAAGAAGCATCCAAAAATTAAAAAGTGAAAGCAAAATGGGAAAGGAAGATGGTGGAACAACTCTGCCATTCTAAACTCACTTCATCCCATGGACACCTACATAATAGCTGCATCGTGCAACTAACTCAAAAAATGAAGACTGGTTGAACAGACTTTCTATAGTTACCAGTAGTGGAGAGGAGACCACATGGAAAAGGGTTAGAGGGGTGGGGTCATGGTTAGGAAACAAACTCCAGGTGAGACCAACTAATGGGAAAGACACCAGAAGCACAGAGAAGGGAGAGAAGCAAATGGATACAAGGCAACTTAAGCCCAGGGGAACCTGCAATGGGAAGATAAATTTCCATAACATTTGGCTTTGAGAATCAGTGGGACTTCACCTTACAAGTTTTTACAATCAGCAGGGCTTAACTCTGGTACTTTATTTTTATTTATTTATTTATTTATTTATTTATTTATTTATTTATTTTAATTAATTTTTATTGGTGTTCAATTTACCAACATACAGAAAAACACCCAGTGCTCATCCCGTCAAGTGTCCACCTCAGTGCCCGTCACCCATTCCCCTCCAACACCCGCCCTCCTCCCCCCTTCCACCACCCCTAGTTCGTTTCCCCGAGTTAGGAGTCTTTATGTTCTGTCTCCCTTCCTGATATTTCCCAACATTTCTTCTCCCTTCCTTTATATTCCCTTTCACTATTATTCATATTCCCCAAATGAATGAGAACATACACTGCTTGTCCTTCTCCGATTGACTTATTTCACTCAGCATAATACCCTCCAGCTCCATCCACCTTGAAGCAAATGGTGGGTATTTGTCGTTTCTAATTGCTGAGTAATATTCCATTGTATACATAGACCACATCTTCTTTATCCATTCATCTTTCGATGGACACCGAGGCTCCTTCCACAGTTTGGCTATTGTGGCCATTGCTGCTAGAAACATCGGGGTGCAGGTGTCCCGACGTTTCATTGCATCTGAAACTCTGGTACTTTAAAAATCACTAGGTTTAGCTCCTGATAAGCTGGGGGGCAATGCCTGCATAATTAGCAACCCTATGGGAATAGAGCATTGAGCAGCAGTTTGAAAAGCACCTGGGGTAAATGTGAAGGAGATTTATTTACTAATTTCAGAACATGTGCTGGAGGGTCAGGGATCTTTAGGAAACTTCTCCAAGAGCAAAAGGGCTGGCAGATGACATTTCTTTCTGTGGCCCCCTCCCCCTCCCCAAGCCTAGATAGCGGGACACTTGTGAGAACCACTCTCCACCTATCTTGCTAATATTATGAACTCTGTCAGACCCTATTCTGCAGATCTGCCCCATCCAACTGCCTTGCTCAGCAGGCGTCCCTCCAAAGTGGATTCTGCACAACACATCCTGCAAGCAGACCATGCTGGGACTGGGACTAGCCCAAAGTGACTCCTGCCCTGGGGAGAAGACCTACAGATGGCCAACAGACACATGGATAGATGCCCAACATCACTGATCATCAGGGAAATGCAAGTCAAAACCACATTGAGATATCACTTTGCACTAGTCAGAATGGCTGAAACAAAAAGATAGGAAATAACACATGTTGGTGAGAATACAGAGAAAAAGGAACCCTTGTACACTGTTGATAGCAATACAAATTGGTACAGTTACTGTGGAAGAGTATGGCAGTTGGCTCAAAAAAATTAAAAAATAGAATTAACGTATGATTTAGTAATCCACTACGGGGTATTTACCCAAAGAAAATCAAACAAACAAACAAAAACTAATTCAAAAGATATATGCACCCCTGTGTTTATTGCATCATTATTTACAGTAGCCAAGATAGGGAAGCAATCCAAGTATCCATTGATAGATGAATGGTTAAAGAAGATACAGAGTTAGGTTTAGATATATAATGAACTAACACTCAGCCATAAAAAGAATGAATTCTTGCCATTTGAAACAACATGAATGGACCTGAGGGTATTATGCTAAATGAAATAAGTCAGTCAGGAAAAGATAAAGATCATATAATATTCAATGATCATTAAAGTAGTCCTTTTTGAGAGCATTGAAAATATCACGATGTCACTTTTGACCTATTAACTGAAGTTCTTTGAAATATTATTCTCAATAGTGTCAAATTTACTTAAAAACCATGATTTTTGGACAAACATTAAGTGCACTCTAGTTAATAACTAGTTAATATAGTTGAATAATGCTACATTTATTTGCCATCCAGGTGTCACTATATGATGACAGGCTACACACAGGTTTGTGGATGCACCTGTAATGCCTGTGGTTGCACCTGGGAGGCCTGTGTAAGTATTGATCATTGAGAGGAATGGGAGGCAGGAGAGTTACAAAATAAGATAATGCCGTAGGGTAGGTCCCTTTAAAGGGAAAGTTGGAATGAGGCAGTCTCATAAAGTAGAATGCTAAAGTTATGCATATACCTTCCTAAAGAGATTTGAGTGAGACTTACTTTTTTATAGGAGAAAGAGGACTGCATAATATGCATTCTAGAAGCTGAGAGATGCACTGTTAATGTAATTTTTGGGGAGACGCCTGTGTGGCTCAGTGGGTGACCATCTGCATTCAGCTCAGGGCATGGTCCCGGGGTCCCAGGATCGAGTCCCAGATTGGGGTCCCCTCAATAAGCCTGCTTCTCCCTCTGCCTGTGTCTCTGCCTCTCTCTGTATGTCTCTCATGAATAAATAAATGAAGTCTTTTAAAAAATGTATTGTTTTAGTTTTCTGAGTTTATAGACCCCTTCTTAAAGCCTAAAGTCTATTAAACCATTGATTTCTTCACAGCTTAGAAATCTAGCACTGAAGACAAAAAACACACAATAAAACCCCTACAAAAATCAGTATATTTGTGTACTTGTGCATGCAATAGAAATATCTTGATGTAAGTATTTATCATTCCTCAGGATTTTTGAGGGAGAACACTTATTTTAATTCAGCAATATTAAGTACCTTATTTACACTGTGAAAACCATGCTACTACTCTTTCTAACTATTTTGGTTGTCATCTACTCAGTTCCTTTTAAGTAATACTAGCTACAAAGCAAAACTTGGCAAATAATACCAATAGAGGGTTTAATTTTCTTTTGGGATTTAATTCAATAATGAGTTCTAAATGATAATTATTATTTTAAAGTTCAAGTTAGTTAACACATAGTATAGTATTGATTTCAGGAGTAGAATTTAGTGATTCATCATTTACATATAACACCCAGTGCTCATCCCCAACACCCAGTTTAATACCCATCACCCAATTAGCCCACTCCCCTAAATCCCCTCCAGGAACCCCCATTTTATTCTATTAACTATAGAGTCTCTTATGGTTTACCTCCCTCTCTGTTTTTATCTTATTTTATTTTTCCTTCCTTCCCCTATATTCATCCCTTTTGTTTCTTAAGTTCAGCATGTGAGTGAAATCATATATTTGTCTTTCTCTGACTGACTTTCATGTTGCATAATACACTCTAGTTAAATCTATATTGTTGCAAATGACAAAAATTTCATCTTTTTGATGGCTGAGTAATATTCCAGTGTGTGTGTGTATGTGTGTGTGTGTGTGTGTATGTGTCTGTCTGTCTGTCTTTCTGTCTGTCTTTGTGTAAAACTTCTTTATCCATTCATCAGTCAATGGACATTTGGGCTCTTTTCATAATTTGGCTATTTTTGATAGTGCTATTACAAACATCGGGGTGCATGTGCCCTTTGCAATCAGCACTTTTGTATCCTTTGATTAGATACCTAGCAATGCAATTGCTGGGTGGTAAGGTAGTTCTATTTTTAACTTTTTGAGGAACTTCCATACTATTTTACAGAGTGGCTATACCACTTTGCATTCCCACCAACAGTGCAAAAATGTTCCCCTTTCTCCACATCTTCACCAAAATCTGCTTAATTTTAGCAATCATGACAAGTATGAGGCAGTATCTTATCATGGTTTTGATTTGTATTTCCCTGATGATGAGTGATTTTGAGCATCTTTTTATGTCTATGTTGGCCATTTGTCTGTCTTCTTTGGAGAAATGACTGTTCACATCTTCTGTCCATTTCTTAACTAGATGATTTATTTTTTGGTTATTGATATTGATAAGTTCTTTATAGATTCTGGATTCTAGCCCTTTTTTCCACTAGATCTTTGCAAATATCTTTTCCCATTCTATCAGTCGATTTTAGTTTGCTGTTTCCTTCAGTCGATTTTAGTTTATTGTTTCCTTCACTATGCACGAGCTTTTTATCATGATGAAGTCCCAGTAGTTCATTTTTGCTTTTGTTCCCCTAGCCTACAAAGATATGTCTAGTAAAAAGTTGCTGCAACCAATATAAAAAAGGTTGTTGCCTGTTTTTTCATCTAGAATTTTGATATATTGCTGTCTTATATGTAAGCCTTTCATCCATTTTGAATTTATTTTTGTATATGGTGTAAGAAAGTGGTCCAGTTTCATTCTTCTGCATGTCAACTGTCTGGTTTTCCCAACACCATTTGTTGAAGAGACTGTTTTTCCCCCCCATTGGCTATTCTTTACTGTTTTGTCAAACATTAGCTAACCATATAGTCATGGGTCCATTTCCAGGTATTCTATTCTGTTCCATTGATCTATGTGTCTGGTTTTGTGCCAGTATCATACTACCTTAATGATTACAGTTTTATAATACAGCTTGAAGTCTGGGATTGTGATGTCTCCCACTTTGCTTTGTTGTTGTTGTTGTTGTTGTTGTTGTTTCAATATTACTTTGGCAATTCAGGGACTTATCTGCTTCCATGCAAATTTTAGAATTATTTGTTCTAGCGCTATGAAAAACATTGTTGTTTTTTTTATCAGGATTACATTGAAAGTGTAGATTGCTTTGGGTAGTATAGATGTTTTAACAGTATTTGTTCTTCTAATCCATGAGCATGAAATGTTTTTCCATTTCTTTAAGTCTTCCTCAATTTCTTTTATAAGTATTCTATGGTTTTCAGTGTACAGATCTTTTACCTCTTTGGTTAGGTTTATTCCTAGGTGCCTTATGGTTTTAGGCGCAGTTTTAAATGGGGTTGATTCCTGGATTTCCCTTTCTGCTGCTTTACTATTGGTGTATAGAAATGCAACAGATTTCTGTACACTGATTTTATATTCTGTGACTTTGCTGAATGCATGAATCAGTTCTAGTAACTTTTTGATGGAGTCCTTTGGGTTTTCAAACTAGAGTATCATATTATCTGTGAAGAGTGAAAGTTTGACTTCTTCCTCGCAGGTTTGGATGCCTTTTATTTCTTTTTGTTGTCTGATTGCTGGGGCTAGGACTTCTTGTACTATGTCGAACAACAGTGGTGAGAGTAGACATCCCTATCGTGTTCCTGACCTTAGGTGAAAAGCTTCCAGTTTTTCCCCATTGTGGATATTACCTGTGTGTCTTTCATATATGGCCTTTTTGATGTTGATGTATGTTATTTCTTCTATCCCTACTTTCTTGAGGGTTTTTGTCCAGAAAGAACACTGTACTTTGTCAAATGCTTTTTTTTGCATCCATTGAGAGGATCATATGGTTCTTATCCTTTCTTTTATTAATGTGATGTATCATGTTGATTGTTTTGCAGATACTGAACCACCCCTGAAGCCCAGGAATGAATCCACTTGATCATGATGAGTAATCCTTTTAATGTATTGTTGGGTTAGATTAGCTAGTATCTTGAGAATTTTGCATCCATGTTCATCAGGGATACTGGATATAGGATAATTCTCCTTTTTAGTGGCGACTTTGTCTGGTTTTGGAATCAAGGAAATTCTGGCCTCATAGAATGAGTTTGGAAGTTTTCTTTATCTTTCTTTCTCTCTTTTTTTTCTCTTTCTTTTCTTTTTTCTTTTCTTTTGAACAGCTTTATAAGAATAGGTATTAATTCTTTAAATGTTTGGTAGAATTCCCCTGGGAAGTCTTCTGGCCCTGGACACTTGTTTGTTGGGAGAGTTTTGATTACTGATTCAATTTCTTTGCTGGTTATGGGTCTGTTCAAATTTCCTATTATTCTTGTTTCAGTTTTGGTAATTTATATGTTTCTAAGAATTTATCTATTTCTTCCAGATTGCCATTGTTGGCATATAATTGCTCATAATATTTCCTTATAATTATTTGTATTTCCGTGGTATTTGTTATGATCTGTTCTCTTTCATAGTGACTTTACTCATTTGAGTCCTTTCTCTTTTCTTTTTGATAAGTCTGGCTAAGGGTTTATCAATTTTATTAATTCTTTCAAAGAACCAACTCCTAGTTTCATTGATCTGTTGTACTGTTTATTTGATTTCTACATTATTTATTTCTGCTCTGGTCTTAATTATCTCCCTTCTTCCTTTAGTTTTAGGCTTTATTTGCTGTTCTTTTTCCAGCTCCTGTAGGTGTAAGGTTAGTTGTGTATTGGAGACTTCCTGCTTTTAGAGCAAGGCCTGTATTGCTATATACTTCCCCCTTAGGACCACGTTTGCTATGTCCCAAAGGTTTGGGACTGTTGTCATTTTTCATTTTCATTTGCTTCCATGTATTTTTAAAACATTTCTTCTTTAATTTCCAGGTTAACCCATTCAGTCTTTAGTAGCATGTTCTTTAACCTCCTTGTATTTTCAGTGTTTTATTCTTTAAAGGGATATTCTTTAATTTCTAAATATTTTCAGTCTTTCCAAAATTTTTTTCTTATAGTCGTCTTCAAGTTTTATAGTGTTGTGATCTGAAAACAGGCATGGTATGATCTCAATCTTTTCATACTGATTGAGGGCTGATTTGTAATCTAGTATGTGATTTTCTGGAGTTCATGTGCACTCGTATGTATATTCTGCTGCTTTAGGATGAAATGCTAGAATATATCCATTAAATCCATTAAATCCATCTGGTCCAGTGTGTCATTCAAAGCCATTGATCTTGTTTCCTTGTTGATCTTCTGTTTAAATGATCTGTCCATTGCTCTAAGTGCAGTGTTAGAGTCCCCTACTATAATAGTATTATTATTGAGTTTAAGTTTGTTATTAATTGTCTTATATATTTGGCTGCCCCCAAGTTAGAGGCATAAATACCTACTATTGTTAGATCTTCTTGTTGGATAGACCCCTTTATTATGATATAGTGTCCTTCTTCAACTCTTATTACAGTTTTTGGTTTAAAATATAGTTTGTCTGACATAAGGATGGCTACTCCAGGTTTCTTTTGATGTCCATTAGCATGATAGATAGTTATCCACCCCTTCACTTTCAATCTGGAGGTGTTCTTGGGTCTAAAGTGAGTCTCTTGTAAGCAGTATATCAATGGGTCTTGTCTTTTTTTAAAAAAATCTATTTGGATACCTTATGTCTTCTGATTGGAGCATTTAGTTCATTTACATTCAGAGTAATTATTGGTAGATATGAATTTGGTGCCATTATATTACCTGTAAAGTCACTGTTCTTACAGATTGTCTCTGTTTCTTTCTAGACTTTGTTGCTTTTGGTCTCTCTTTCCTGCTCAAAGGGTCCCCTGGAATGTTTCTTCAAAGGCTGGTTTAGTGTTCACAAACTCCTTTAGTTTTTGCTTGTCTTAGAAACTGTTCATCTCGACTTCTATACTAAATGACAGCCTTGCTGTATTCTTGGCTGCATATTTTTCTCTTTCACATGTTGACTATATCATACTATTTTCTTCTGACCTGCCATGTTTCAGTGGGCAGATCTGCTGCTAACCTTATGTGTCTATCCTTATAGGTTAAGGACCTTTTGTCCCTAGCTACATATTTTTTTTAGATTTATTTATTTATTTATTTATTTAATTTATTTATGACAGAGAGAGAGAGAGAGAGACAGACAGACAGATAGACAGAGAGACAGAGAGGCAGAGGGAGAAGCAGTCTCCATGCTGGGAGCCTGATGTGGGACTCCCGGTCTCCAGGATCACACCCTGGGCTGAAGGTGGCGCTAAACCGCTAAGCCACAGGGGCTGCCTTTTTTTTTTTTTTCTTTTTCTTTCTTTCTTTTTTTTTTTTTTTTAAGATTTTAGTCCCTAGCTACTTTAAGAATTTTACAAATTTCATTATGGTATGTGTTGGTGTTGACCTGTTTTTGTTGATTTTGAGGGGAGTTCTCTGTGCCTCTTGAACTTGAATGCCTGTTTCCTTCTCCAGATTACGGAAGGTCTCAGTTATAATTTGTTCCAAGAGACCTTATGCCACCTTTTCCTACTGTTCTGGGACTCCTGTGATATGGAGATTATTGTGCTTTGTGGAGTCACTGAGTTCCCTAAGTCTCTATTCCTGATCGAATAGTTTTCTTTTCCTCTTCTTTTCAGGTGCATTTTTTCCACAATTTTGTCTTCTATATCATTTATTCATTCCTCTGCTTCTTCCCTCTTCATTGTGATTACATCCAGTCAATTTTGTATCTCACTTTTTTATTTCAGCCTGATTAGTTTTGGGGTTTTTAATCTCTGTAGCCAGGATTTCTCTGGTGTCTTCCATGCTTCTTTCAAGCTCAGCTAATATTCTTACCACTGTTGTTCTAAATTCTTGATCAGATACATTGTTTATATCTGTGTTGAGTGATTTCTTCTTGATCTTTCCTTTGGAGAGAATCCCTTCATCTTGTCATTATGTCTAGGTTTCTGTCTTTTGTTTGTAATGAAAGCTTATATTTCTTGCTCCTGAGAATAATACTATATTAAGAAGGGATTCTGTACCGTCCCAAGCTGTCCAGAGCACTAAGGAAATGTTTCTGGCATATGCTGTGTGCACTCTGCTGTTGTGTTTTGGCTACTCTTTCCCATAAGTCAGTCCTCTGCAGAGTTCCTCCTTATTTGCAGTGGGGAGTGTTTAGACCTTTAACAAGTGTGCTTTGATTTGCTTTTTAAGATAAACCTAATTTAAAAAAAAAAAAAAAAAAGGCCTGATCCAAGAAAAGCAAAAAGGAAAAGAAAGAGGAAAGAAAAAAAAAAATGGCAGACAAAAAAGTATGAGATACTGATTCCACAGAAAAAGAAAGAAGGAAAAATGAAAGCAGAAAAAAAAGCCTGATCCAAAGAATGAGGAATCAAGCCAACAAGTGAACAAAAAATCTAAAAGCCTGCCAAAGAAAATAGGAAAAAAAATATAATTAAAATAAATATATAAAACATTTTAAATAAATAAAAATTAAAAATGGGGGAAAAAAGCCTGGTCCTATCTCCACTAAAAGTGAACCTGATGCTTTTTAGAGCACTCTAGGATCAACAACTTTGAAGCCTGTGCTGGTCTTCTGTGAGTGAGGCCCACAGCACTGGCTCAGAGTTATACTCACACTTGACCTGATAAAGAAGCCCCTGCTGGGCACAGGAGGGCAAGGTTTGGTGTGTTTTTCTCTGAAGTCTGATAGTGCTGGTGGGCTGGGGGAGGGAGTGGCCGGGGCTGGGGGTAATGGGTGTGGGAGTAGTGTGTGGAAAATGCTATCACCCTGCCCTCTTGTACCATCTGTGCTGGGCATCAGCACACCCAGCCCCACAGTTCTCCTGTGTTTTATCTTTGGCTGTGGCTGGGATTCAAAACAAATCTTCAGGTATCTAGCAGTGCACAGACTGCTCCCTTCCCTTGGAGGAGAGTCTCACAATGCTGCACCCAGCACCTTTCTGTCCCAGAAAAGCAGTTGCACACCTGCGTGAGTGCTCGGAGTCCATGTTGAAACACAGTAAAAAGCTGTGACCAGGTTATCTGCCTTCTGTGTGCCTCTGTCCCCTGCTGTTGAGTGGCTGCTCTATACCACCTGGTGCAGCTTTTGTCCTTGGAGAAGCAAAATACCTTCTTCCAAATGCACTCCAGGAATGGAAATGTTCTCTCCCAGTGTGACCCAGAGGATCTCCACACCATAGCACCTTGCATGAACCCCACGCCCTGCTCTCTCTCCTACTCTCTCCCTCTTCTTGACTTCTGTCCATGAAAAGGGCTTCCACCCATCTGTGGTGTTATGGTTTTTCTCTTGCCCAGTTCTTGTCTCTGATGCTGGCATCTGCCACATTCTCTCCCTTCAATTGTGCAGATTGTTTCTTAATCCTCAGATCAATTTCCTAGTTGTTCAGAATGATTTGATGTTGATCTAGCTGTGTTCAAGGGACAAGATAAGTCCAGAGTCCCCCTAATACTCTGCCATTTTCACTCCTGAAAGCCCTAAATTATTATTATTAAATTTTAACTTTCTTTTACCATTGAAAAATATATAATGGTTTCATTTTACAGTGACGGTGGGAAATTCCAGTTCAGAAAAGGAAACTGAAAATATTCCCCTTGGCAAAATTTCTTTAGAATTTATATCTGTATTCATCTGCATAACTGTGATTAAAATAAAGTTAGAGTGTGGCTTCTAAGTCTTCATGATTTGTGTCAAACGCTTCTGGCAGCAGGTAAATGCAAGTGTTTTCTTAGTTTTGGTTGTATTTTTGGTTGATTCTCCCAGATCACAGTTTCATTAATATGATAAATTTTCTGGCCACAGATACATAGGGTACATAAGTAAAAGAAATTTGCCTTTCTATTTTTGGCTATTTCGTGACTTTTTTTTCCTTCTTAACTCACATTGTACATCTGCCTCACCCTCAGCTGAATATCTTGAACTTCCTTATCTTTCTACTACCAAACTGCTCAACCCAGAAACATGTGTATTTGGCCTTTGATCTTTTCTTTTCCAAGTGGATTTTCCTATCCCTTATAAAAATCAGCTTGTATTTGTGCTGTGAGTCCCATTCTCTCCCATCTTTTGGAAACTTTTGTTTCTGCATAATCTCCCTTCTCTTTGTTCTCTCATGAAGTTATTTTTTTTTTCTGTGCTTACTAAATTGTCCCACAAGCATGATAGTACATTATTCTTCCATCTAGTGTAAAAACAATCTCGTATGTGCCTTCTGTCCCCCTTATTCCATTGTGTGTTGTGTTCACAACCTTACAAGTTAGCATATTAACATTATCTCTGAAATTACCGGTGTATTCTTTCCCTAGTCCATTGCTTGTACTTCTTACTACCAGGCCAACAGGTAAAGAAACCATTACGAAATCCTCTGAAAACCATCATCCTGAATTTTAGTAGTATTTTTCCCTTCATTTAAAACATAGTTTGAAGGATGCCTGGGTGTCTCAATGGTTGAGCGTCTGCCTTCTGGTCAAGGGGGTGATCCTGGAGTCCTGGGATTGAGTTCCGCATTGGGCTCCCTATGGAAGCCTGCTTTTCCCTCTCCTTCTCTCTCTGTGTCTCTCATAAATAAATAAATAAAATATCTAATAAAGACTAAAATAAAATAAACCATGGCTTGATCTCATACTCGCATATATACACGCATATTCACACACATGAACATATACAATTTCTAACTTTAGATTACATATATTTGGTACTGAGAGTACTTCTTTCCATTAACAAATTTTTGTAAGATTCCTCTGTATTGTTGATTAAACCTGTGGTTCATTTATTTTCCTGCTGCAGATAATTCTATTGTTTGAATATTCCTTTATTTATTTATCTGTTCTCCATTTGTAGCTACTACTATGTTTTTGCTCTCCTAAGCAATGCTGTTTTTAATAGTATTATATATCTCACAGTAAACTTAGACCATGTATGACACCCTGAGGCAAAGGGAAAAAGCTATTCACAGCCTACGCTAACCAGACTGAGTTATCAGGCTACTTTCAGTGCAAAGGGGATTGATTTAACACCTGTTTAACCTAGTCTCTACACAGCTATCAGACTCTTTAGGCCATTTGGGAATCTCTGCTAGGATACATATTCTTGAGTTGGTCCACAACATTTGGTTTGTGGGCCAAAAGAGCATATTTTATATTAAAAAATCAAATTTTTTACCAAAGTAGTTACACTAGAGTAATATCCTACCAACAGACTCCATTTTTATACATCCTCATCCATACTTAGTATTATTAAAATTATCAAAATTTTGACAGTTTAGTGGTTGTAAGTCATTTCATTTTTATAATTTATATTTCTCTGAGTATTCAAGATTAAATATCTTTCCATTACTTAAAAGCCGTTCATATTTGATTGTGGAAATGCCTGTACAACTCATGTTTGAATGTTGATTTTTTTTATTGATTTGTAAGGATCCTTTTATTTTTCATGTTATTAGTATTCTATGATATTGTTATTTGTTGCAAGTATCTCCTGCCAGTTCATAGCTTGTCTCTTCTAATCTGTTGATTAATAGAAATTCTTTATTTTAACATAATCAAAATTATATATTTTTTAAAAACATGATTAATATCTTTGTGTCTTGCTTAAGGATCTCCTCACTATTCAGGACTCCTGTAGTTGTATTTCTAGAAGATTTAAATTTAACTTTCAGGTTTAAATCCATTTGTAATTGATATTTGGTTACATGGGAAGTAATTAGCCATTATTTTGTATTTGTGGATAAATAATTGTGTTAGCACTAGCACTATTTAGTAAGTAGTTTTTCCTTTCTCCAGGGCTGACAAACTTGACATAGATAACATTCTTAAATGAAGATGACTGTATCTGTGGTTTCTATTCCATTCCATCAGTCAATTTGTCTCTTCTACAACACTTTCTTAATGATTATATCTTAATGTATATGGCATTAAAATAGGATGTGAAGTATTCATCACTTTTCTTTGCCCTCTTCAATAATGTCTTGGTTAGTGTTGACTTTAATCTTGTATTTGAATTTTTGAATTAGCTTACTAATTCTATGAAAAATACTTTTGGGGATAATTGATTAAAATTGGATTAAATCTATAAGTGAGTTTGCAAATAAATAAGTTTCTATAGTGTAGAGTCTGCTTGTTTATGAATATGGTGTAACACTGTATTTAGGTTGACTTCAGTTTCTTTTAATAAAAATAACAATCTCTATGAATTATATTTATTTTTAAAGATATAGTCTTAGCCAATTTATGTTATTATTGAAAATGGAATACCATCTATAATAACATTTTCTATTTATTGCTGGTGTATATAATTACAATTAATTTTTACTTCACAAGTTTTTATCCAGCCACATTGCTAAACTCTAATTAATTAAAAACAACTTTAAATTGTTTGGGTTCTTTTCTATCTTTTTATTGTATTATCTACTAGAAATTATAGAGGTTTTCCTTTAAAATTTTTATATTTTTCTGATTTCAGTTGATAAAAATTAACTTATAAAAGGATATAATTTTCATACAATGTTTTATAAGTATTAACAAATGCAGGCATGTTTTCCATATACACAGATTTCAGTTTATGGCCAGCCATGCCACCCTGAACGTGCCTGATCTCGTCAGATTTCAGTTACTATAATTTAGTTTAATAATACCAGTCCCCCAGGAGCACCTGAGTGGTTCAGGCGGTTAAGTGTCTGCCTTCACCTCAGGCCATGATCTCAGGGTTCTAGGATAGAGACTCGTGTCAGGCTCCCTGCTCATCAGGGAGTCTGCTTATCCCTCTCCCCCTCTCTCTGCTAATCCCCCCATTTTGCTCTGTATCTCCTCTCAAATAAGTAAATAAAATCTTTAATAAAAATAATTAGACCAGTTTCCCTACAACATGGTTCAAATTTCAATGATGGTACTATACTGTCTGAGAAGTTGCATAAAGTACGGACATGACTGCTGTCTTTAGTCCACAAATCATGATTTTTAAATTTATTTTTATTTTATTATTTACTCAGTTAAAATTTAAATACAGTGACATGCAATATTACATTAGTTTCAAATTTCAATGATGGTACTCTACTGTCCGAGAAGTTGCATAAAGTACGGACATGACTTCTGTCTTTAGTCCACAAATCATTATTTTTAAATTTATTTTTATTTTATTATTTACTCAGTTAAAATTTAAATACAGTGACATGCAATATTACATTAGTTTCAGATGTACAACATAGTGATTCAATATCTTTGTGTGTTATGCTGTGCTTACCACAAGTATAGCTACCATTTGTCACCATACAATGCTATTACATTATCATTGACTAGATATCTTTTGCTGTGTCATTTATTCCTATGACTTATTTATTCCATACCTGGAAACTTATATCTCCCGCTCACCTTCATTCACTTTGCTAATCCCTTCTCTGCACCCACCAGCAACCATCAGAACAAAAATACATTGCTCTGTATTTAAAAGTCTGAGTCTGTTTTTTGTTTATTCATTTGTTTTGCTTTTCAGATTCCAAATATAAGTGAAATCAGATGGTATTTGTCTTTCTCAGCCTGATTTATTTCCCTGAGCATAATACCCTCTAGGCCTATCCATGTTGTTGCAAATGGTGAGATCTTATCCTTTTATATGGCTACATCATATTTGTGTGTGTATATGTGTGTGCATACCATATCTGCATAATCCATTCACCTATCAATAGATGATTGGGTTGTTTCCATATTTTGGCTATTGTAGATAACGAACGCTTCAGTAAACATAGCAGTGCATATATCTTTTTGAATTAGTGTTTTTGTTATCTTGGAGTAAATACCTAGGAGTGGAATTATTGAATCATATGATATTTCTATTTTTTTTTATTTTTGAGGAAACTCCATACTGTATTCCATAGAGACTATACTAATTTACATTTCTGCCAATAGTACAAAGGGTTCCCTTTTCTCCACATCCTCACCAACCCTTGTTATTTCATGCCTTTTTAATTTTAGCAATTCTGACAAATGTAGGATGATATCCCATTGTGGTTTTGATTTGCATTTCCCTCATGATTAGTGATTTTGATCATCTTCTAAAGTATCTGTTGTCCATCTGTATGTCTTCTTTGGAAAAATATCTATTCAGGCCCTCTGCCTTTTATTTAATTGATTTGCTTGCCTTTTTTGTGTTGAATTGTATGTGTTCTTTATATATTGTGGATATTAATCCCTTATTGGACATATCATTTAAAAATATCTTCTCCCATTCACTATGTTGCCTTTTTGTTTTTTGATTATTTTCTTTGATGTGCAAATCTGTTTTTGATGTAGTCTCAATAGTTTAATTTTGCTATTGTTTCCCTTGCCTTAGGAGACATACCTAGAAAAATGTTGCTACTGCCAATGTCAAAGAAATTACTACCTATATTTTCTTCCAGAAGATTTATAATGTCAAGTCCACAGTTAGGTCTTTAATCCCTTTTAGGTTTATTTTTCTGTATGATGTATGATATTGGCTCAGTTTCATTCTTTGGCATGTAACTGTCCAGTTTGTATATTGTGCATACAGACTAATTGTATAAGCATGGATTTATTTCTGAGCTTTCTGTTCTATTCCATTGATCTATTTGTGTTTTTGTGCCAGTATCATACTGTTTTGAATACTACAGCATTGTAGTATACCTCAATATCTGAAATTGTGATACCTCCAGCTTTATTCTTCTTTCTCAAGATTGCTTTTGCTTTTTGGACTGTTTTGGGGTTCCATACAAATTTTAGTATTATTTGTTCTAGTTCTGTGAAAAATGTTATTGGTATTTTGACAAGGTATAAATCACTATTTAAATAACTAATAAGCATGATGGTTACTGACATTTCATATCACTTCTTTCAAAGTCTGTCAGTGATTAGTTATTGCAGTTTATTGGATTCTTTTTTCTCAGTATAACCCATGTAACATTTTATGCAAATGGGTGGTTGATTAAAAGAGGGAATAAGCCAACCAAGATGGAAGTGATGCAAGAAATTAGAACTGATAATTCTGGAAGTGAAATTTGAATAGAAAGTAGAGTTATGTAAGAAAGAGCTGAGTGTAGGAATGTAGGCACTCTTTTTATTTAACAGACTCTAGAGATGAAGCCATATCTTAGTGGAGGCAAACTTACTGACATAAAGTGTTTGTAATGAAAAGGAGGAAAATGTCCCAGGGGAAGTGGTGCTGGCAAAACTTCTCATTAAAAAATCTCTCAGAGATATTTTATGATATTGAAAGCACAAAGGAGGAATGCCTGGGTAGCTCAGTGGTTGAGCATCTGCCTTCAGTTCAGGGTGTGATCCTGGTGCTGAATTTTAAAATAAAAACTTAAAAAAAAATAAAAGCACAAAGGATAAAAAGCTAGAAGCTATTTCAAACTAAGTATAATTCTCACTGAGGCAGACAAGAGAGATGATCACTCTGTAAGTTTTCTTTTTTTTTTTAAGATTTTATTTATTCATTCATGAGAGACATAGAGAGAAAGGCAGGGACATAGGCAGAGGGAGAAGCAGACTCCTTGCAGGGAGCCCAAAGTAGGACTTGATCCCCGGACCCAGGATCACACCCTGAGCTGAAGGCAGACACTCAACCACTGAGCCACCCAGGCATCCCAGATCACTCTGTAAGTTGCAGAAGAGGAAGACAAACAACACTGTTCAAACTACTCAATTTTTTTTAATAAAGAAATAAACCACTTTAATTCTCAGTGTTCCTAGTGTTTTCAGTTACAGGTTGCTAGGTAGATACTAGTGTTATTTCTATTGTCCTAGACATTTAACATTGACAATGATTCGACAAAAAATTTTAAAGTCACATAACAATAATACTTTTCCCATTGATTATGATCATTTTGCACAGTTTCAGGTTGAATGTTCTTACATTACCATACCAAGTAAGAACTGCCTGTTTACATCTCTGTAACTCTCCTCTCTCATTCAAACATTTTTCTTCTCCAGGAAGATCTATGTTCTATCCCGTCTAACCTTGCATATGTACTAGATGCAACCACCGTTCTGATTTCCTTCAGTGTTCTCATATATCATAAATAGGATCATGCAACATACACACTTTTGTATCTGGATTATTTTGCTCAAAACACGATGTTTTGAGATTCACTTATGTTTTAGAGTGTATCATAAGATTGTTCCTTTTTGGTGTTTATATATCCTTTTATGCATATATCACAATTTGTTTCTATATTCACTTCATGATGACTATTTTTCCCAGTTTTTGATTCATATAAATAAAGCTACTGAGAAAATTTTGTACAGGTATTTTTTTGGACATATGTTTCATTTATCTTGAGTAAATATATAGGAATGGGTTAGTAGGTGTTAGGATAAGTTTAACATTATTTTAAAAAGTGCCAAAGTGTTTTTAAAAAGTGGTTGTATGATTTTAAACAGATAACCATCATTTTATGAAAAAAATCAAATTATTCCATACATTCACCAGCATTTGGTATTCTCAGTTTTTTTAAATTAGCCATTCTAAGGGTAATATTGATATATATTTGTATTTCCTTTTCTCTGAAGAATAAACAGTTGACCATATTTTTGATTGCTTATATGATATTTATATTTAACTTATTTTATAAGCAACAAATCCAAAATTTTGTCTTTGAAAAAATTAATAAAATAAACTAGTGCTTCTTGAATGTTTTGCTTCTTTACAAATTGAAAAAACTCTGTAACTATAAAAAATTCAGGGGTTAACTAAAAAGGCTACTCAAAGTCCAAAGGCAAATGTTTTATTGTTGGTGGCTCTCCTAGTCTCCAAGGTAGGAAGGGACCCATAGCTTGTCACACGTCTCTAACCCCTTCATTGCACTCTGTTCTGCTCCAGCATTTACATGGGATGTACTTAAAATACAAAATTCTCTAGTGAAATAATGAAGAGCAAAAGAGAAAATATAAATAAACAATATTAAGAATGAGGTGAAACATATGAAAAGGTAAGACTTACATACAAAGCAGAGATTAAAAGGAAGAACAAAATTCTATAGCATACTGGAAAAGTTAAAGGTAATTGTCATAATAAAGATATGTAATTAAATAAATCTTTGGATGGTCCTTTAATCCAGAAATGGAATCAAAAGAGAAATATAATTTCATAAGAAATCAGAAGGCCCAAATGGGATTATGGTCATTTCTCTCCAATTTTCAAGGTAAGATTTATTCTAGTCTTTTATATACATTTCAGGGAACAGGAGAGATAATACTCTCATTTTCTGAGGCCAACATAAAAATGATATCCAAGCTTGAACAGAAAAAATGAAAAGGAAAGATCAATCCCAGCACTCACTAATGAAGCCCTATACCAAGCTTCTGGAAGCTCAAGAAGATCTGCCAATAATTTAAACCGGTTGCAAACAGAACAAAACAAAACAAAAAACCTGAACACTCTCCAATGGAATATAACAAAATCCAGAGTTTCAGAAACAGATCATCTATAATGTTCAGTGTACAATCAAAACTTTAGATATAAATGAATACAAAGGAAAATATGACAGAGCCAAAAGAAAAAATGCTCATAACAACTATTGTAAACCACATATGAAAATCTGACTCCCAATTTAAACACTTATTAATCTCTAAGGATTTATTTATGTTATTAATTAATTTTTTCTAGTTTATTATTACTACCAAATTAGCTTGAGATTATGAATTCTAATTGTGATTAAACATGAGAGATCCTACTTAGATTTAATTAGTCAGAAGACAGCAAAGGCATGTAAATCTCATTTGTTTTCCTCCCAAAGCACTCAGAAGGAACCAGATATCCAAGAAAAACCTGAAAATAATCTTTGTTTCCAAAATTATTTCAGAAAATTTAGTTGACCTATGGAATTATAATTAATGTGTCATTTTCTTTGGTACACTTTATATGCATATTTGAATGACTGATTTTGTATTAAATGTAGACTTTGTGGACAAATAAGAAGCTTTAGGCAAAGTTCCTTAAATTTACTCAAGCTAAAAAGATGAAAGAACTAAGGTTAAAAATGCTTACTTCATTGGTTTGCACTTTTTGGATTTATTGCTATCTTAATGTGATTTTTTTTTTTAAGTTATAGAGAATTAGTGTATAGTACATTTTACATGCCTTAAAAAAGATTTGAGACCTATTAATAATTATGTTACATTTAGTACATCTTATTCTGAAGTTTGAGAAAACCTTTTTTTTAAATCTTTTTTTCTCAAAATAAAACAATTATTCATATTTGGTTTATTTTTCATAATACATGAAGATATCAGAAAAAAATGGCTAGAAAGGAAAAGAAAATTATGATTACTATCTTACTAATAGGAGCCACTGCTTTCAACTTCATTAAGCTTTCCTTTATTAATAGGTAATTGGAGGACAATCTATCTTTTAGAAAAAGTCATAAATATAAGTAAAGTCATAAATATAAGTAAAGTGTGTGATAGTTTTGGGACACTCAACAAACATTTATTTATTTTAGCAACATAGAAATTTGGAATGTAAGTTTCCTCTTGAAAATAGTTTAAGTTGGTAATACCATTTATCCATAATTTGCTGCACAAAGTATTATAATACAAAAATAAAGTTGACATAAATGTATCTCTTGCATATAAATTTAAGGATTACAGCATTTTCTAAGTGTATCTCAGTACCTCATCACATATAATCCTTTCATAAATATTTAGTTTCAGTTAAAAAAAAAAAAACAACCCTTCTCTCTCTCTTTTTTTCCATTATAGTTGTCCAATAAAGAACTCACTGCATTAGCTAACACCACGTGTTCTTATGCAGACAGTATGAAGACTCAAAAAAAAATGTGCTTTTTGTTTTGTTTGTTTGTTTTGGCTTTTGATCAAAAAACAGTTTTAAACTACAGCTCTTATTAGTGTCCTTGGAAGGTTTAATTTAGATCTGTTAATCTGACACCATCTAAACAGCTTGTTTTCCTATAACGAAATCACCATACTTAGTAACCCAACAAATTTGCCCAGAATATTTATATTTTTATTTACTTCTATAACATACAGATGTAATAGCTTAAACAATCACTGAATACTTCAGCAAAAGTTTCCGTAGATAGTAAGGCAATATATTTTACTTTATTTTTTAACTAAATGTGGTAAAGATTATATTTAGTTATAAGAAAAGGTTTTTTTTTAATTGTAGAGTGATTAAATTACTAGTGCTAATAACAGTATTACTAAATAATACTACTTATAAATTAGTGAGAGTCCCCCAAAACAACAGGAATAGAGAAATATAATGACCCGAACTCTATGCTGAACTTATTTTAATTTTTAAAATTGGTAAAAGATTCATTCAGCCTTTTAAGGCTATCACTGAATGATTTCCATGTTCAAAGATTATGCTTGGAGTTGCAAACAATATACAAATGGTTTCTGAATAATAATTACATTTTAGAAAGTAAAATAAGTAAATAATATAACAATAATTGCCTTCCTTAATAACAAGAATCATTTTCACTTATTTAACACTGGCACACAATGTGAACACAGTGGATATATGCAAAATTATAAAATTATATCATTGTTGAATATTAATATTGAATCAGAGTAGTGAAAAGGAAAATAGCAAGAGACTACCTTGTACAAATTTAAGCAAATAAATCTGAAAATCTATATGATATTTACCTCTTTTCCTTTTTAGATGAGATTTCTGACAAAAAAAAAATTGATCTCAATTGAGCTAACAGCTTAAAATACCAATTCCCATAAGAGTAACAAAAAGTTCATAAAGGACAGTGACAAAAAGTGAAAACCCAAGATGCTTTTATAATACTCTATTAAACCTTCAAAAAAGAGAAAAGTCCATTCTACTTTAAAGTGCTCCAGAACATATAACAATGAGGAAAACTTCCAATTTTTTTGAAGCAAGTATATCATTGATTAATAAACCTGACATAGATTGTACTCTAACTGAAAAATAAAGCAATCTCCTGTAAATTTCGATATAAAACCTCAAAATATTAGCAGACTAAATCTAACACTCTAAAGGCATGTTTAAAAATAATGTAATGTGGCCAAATAGAACTTATTACAAGAATTCTGGAATGGCTTAATATTAGGAAATTAATTAATGTAACAAACGACAGAAATAGATTTAAAGAAAAAGAGAAGCATAACTATCAATATGGATCCTGAAAGGGTTATTTGACAAAATTTAATACTATTCATTTCTGTTAAAACTCTTAATGCAATTAAAAATAAAATAAGACATAATGGCTACTTCTTAATTGTGTTTTATGAAGTTTATTATTTTAATATGTGTATATA
Source organism: Vulpes vulpes (assembly GCF_048418805.1). NCBI lineage: Eukaryota > Metazoa > Chordata > Mammalia > Carnivora > Canidae > Vulpes > Vulpes vulpes. Next base: position 61,405,403 of record NC_132780.1, read on the forward strand.
TTATACTTTGTATATTACATATTATGTACTGTATACCATATATAACAGCTACCAAAGCCAGTACTATGATTAATGCGTAGATAAAAGAGGCCTTCAGGAACTTTTTTTAAAACTAAGAATTGGAAGTCAGGTAAAATGCTTTGTACTGAGCACAGCAGATAATGCATGAAAACAAATGGTAGTACAAGAATTGGCCACAGAGGTAAAATTATTTCCATTTGTAAATGGCATGATAATATTGCTTGAGAAGTAGTAAGATTTTAAGATAAAACAAAAATTCAATAAAAAAATGTTATTAAGTTAGCAGGAAATAACATTAATATTTAAACATAGTATTTTATATCAAAAAATAACCAGTTAAATATATTTTTATAATAATAACAAAAATCTATTTAGAAATAAATTCAACAAAAATATTTAATAAATGTATTATAAAAAATAAATAATTGTAAATAAATGAAAAGATATCACTATTTCTTAAGAACATCATAAATATGAATATTCCAGATTAGATATATAAACTTAATACAATCCCAATAAAGTACTATACACATTTTTCTGGAGCTAGAAAAATGGATTCTACAGTGTGTAAAATTAAACATGAATGGAAAAAGAATAATGAATGAGGACTTCCTCTTCTAGATATTAAAACATGCTATAAAAATTCCATACCTAAGACTACCTAGACGTGAATAGAAAGTCCAGAAATAAACACAAATGTGTAAAGCAATAAAGTATGTGAAACAAATTTCAGGTAGTTCAGAGCACTTAGGAAATAAATGATGAACTGTTTCAAAATTACTGTTTGCTTGTTTGGATAATGGTTTGGAAAATAACTAAAATTGGACTCATGCTTCCCATTATGCACCAGAATAAATTCCAAGTGGATTAGAGTTGTATAAAGTAAGCTCACACAAGTATTAGAAGTAACTATGAATGAATTTATTTATAACCTGCATATAGATAAAGCCTTTCTAAGTATCATTCAAAATCTGAAAGCAAGAAAAGATTGGCCCCATTATACATTCAAATCTCAATCTCTCTCTTCCTCTTTCAATAATGAACATATAAATCTATCCTAAAGTAAATGAAAGAGATGGGGAGACAGAAAACATGTGGCAAAATAATGGCTGGAATTTTTCCAAAATAGATGAAAACTACAAATCTATGGAATCAACAAATCCCAGAACCAACAAACATGAAGAAAATTCAATCAAAGCACATCATAATCGAATTGCATAAACCTAGAGAAAAAAGAGAAAGTCGGTGTTTTTTTAAAAAAAGTCATTGATTCCTTTTAGAAAGAGAGAGAGAGGAGAGCAGAGGCAGAAGCAGACAGAGAGAGAGAGAGAGAGAGAGAGAGAGTAGCAGACTCTACCCAAGACACTCTCTGAGCAGGGATCCCGATATGGGGCTCAATTCCATGACCTGAAGTTATGACCTGGGCCAAGAGTCTGAGGCTTAACCAACTGAGTTACTCAGGCTCCCTAAGGAAGTCTTAAAAGGAGTGAAAATTCATGACACATTACACACAGAGGAATAAAATTAAGGATGACAGTAGTTCCTCATTAGAAATAATACAGACCAGGAGACTGCTTTTAAATTATTTTAAGAAAAAATGAATCAACCTATAATTCTTTGCTGTGTGAAAATATCTTTTGAAAATGAAGACTTAAATAAAATTTTCAGACATACAGAAGTTGAAAGAATTCACTTTTAGCAGACCTGCGCTATAATAAATATTGAAGTTCAAACAGAGGGAAAACGATCTGGAGAGCATAGAAACATAATTATATGAGTAAGTATAAAGACTTATTTTTTCTTATTTAAATACCTTTAAAATATAAATTCTTAATATAAAATTAATAGCAATGTACTATGTGATTTATAACTTAAATGGAAATAAAATAAAATGCATAACAATAATAGTACAAAGTCCAGGAAGAGAGAAATGAAATATACTGTTTTAAATTTCCTATAGTATAATTGAAATGGTATCATCTGATTTGAAGATAGACAAGAATAAGTTGAAGAAGTACATAAATAACTTGTGGGAAAAAAATTCAATATCAAAAGTCTTTGGGGAAATGCAAATTAAAACAATAAGATATCCATCTACACCCATTAGAATGGCTGAAATTTAAAAGAGTGACCAATTACCATATTATCTAGCCATTTTGCTTCTAGGTTTCTCCCCAAGGAAGAAGAAAACATTTGTTCTTATAAAGACTTGTACATTATAGCAGCTTTGTTTGTAAAGCCCAAATTAGGACAACCCAAATGTGCATCAACAGGCGAATAGGTAAACATGTTGTGATACAGTAACTCAGTGAATCCCACTGAGCAATAAAATGGAATGAACTATTGATACATGCAGTAACATGGATCTCAAAATGTACTGAGTAAAAATGCCAGGCAAAAATTAGTACCTATTATATAATTCCATTTATGAAAAATCCTGCAAAATGAAAACTCTTTTACTACTTTTTATTGCTATATAACAAGTTACCACAAATTTAGTAGCTTAAAACAGCATACATTTATTATCTCACAGTTTCTATGTCAGAAGTTCTAATGTGATTTAACTGGACTCTCTGCTTAGAGTCTCATAAGGTGACAATCAAGTTATTGGTGGAGTCTGGGATCTAATCTGGGGGGGGGGGGGGTTCTTCCAAGATCACATGATTAATGACCAAGTTAATTTCCTTGCAGCTATGAGATTAGGGTTCCTTCTTTTTGGCCACTCTCAGCTCTTAGAGCTCTCATCCTTCGCACACACTCCCACAACCACGTTCTTAGTCATGTGGCCCTCCTACACACACCACAGGGCAGCTTCTTCAAAGCTAACAGAAGATTCTCTCACTTTAGTCTGCTAAGATAGACTCTTATATAACATACATTATTGACTAGAAGTATGCTCTGTCTACATTCCAGGAGACAAAATTATAAAGGGCATCACTCATTGGCTGTCATCACATCTATAGTGAAAGAGAAAGCAAATCAGTGGTGGCCTTGTGGTGGGGTGGCAAATGGGGAAGATCAAAGGTAGGCATTAGTCACAGGAGGGAATTTTGGGGAGGCAATAAACATATGTTCATCATGGTAATAATTTCATAGGTCAGTGTGCCAAATATGTCAAATGTATGCCATGTCAAACTTACTAAATTTAAACATGTTTATTGTACATCAATTATACCCAGTTATAGTGTTCACAAATAAATATACGCATTTTCTTGTTTTTACAAAGGAAAATGATAAGCCAGAAACCATAAAAAAACTACAGGATACATAGGAATGGTGTAGAGGGTATTAAGATGACCAGCAAGACTTCTTTTTGTATAACTTCACATATGTATTTTTCTTTTATACTAAATATTTTAGATATTAAAAATAAAATTACCTGAAAACAAATAAAAATGAATGAATTAAATATCTTTTCAACTTTGTGATTTGGATGTACTTAGTTTTATATTCTAAGAATGGAAAGCTACAAAAAATGTGAACTTAACTAAGTAGGTTAGTTTTTATTTGCACTATAGATATAATTTCAAAACACAGTATACTGTAGGATGAATCACTAAATTCTCCTCCTGAAACTAACATTACACTATATGTTAACTAATTCAAATTTAAATAAAAACTTGAAGCAAAAGATAAAACGTGGAGAAGCAAATTAGGACAACCCCCTGCCATATTGATACTGATATTTAACCATTTTTAAGTATTCAATTCATTGATACTAAGAGCATTCACATTATCATGCAACCATCACCACCATTTGTCTCCAGAACTGTCTTTCCCTCCAAAACTGAAATCCCTTACTCATTAAATAATAACTACCCATTCTTCCCTTAACCTAGCACCTGACAATCACCATTATACTTGCTTTCTAGCATCTGAGAACTCTAGGTACCTCATGTAAATGGAATTACACAGTACCTGTCAGTTTGTGATGAGCTTATTTTATTTAGCATAATGACTTCAAATTCGTCCTCATGTCATGTCATAATTTACTTGTTAAGGCTGAATAATACTCCAGTGTGTGTGTGTGTGTGTGTGTGTGTGTGTGTGTGTGTGTGTGTATCACATTTTGTTTTTCCATTCATTGATGGACACCTGAATTGCTTTCACATTTTGGCTATTATGAATAATGCTGTCTCTGGGTGTATCTCTGTTTGAGTCTCGGCTTTCAGTTATTTTGGGTATTTCATAGAAGTGGAATTGCTGCATCACATAGTAATTCTCTTTTTAACTTTTTGAGGCTCTACCATACTGTTCTGTAGTGGCTGCACCATTTTACATTTCCACCAACATTGGACAAGAGTTCCAATTTCTTAACATCCTCATCAACACTTGCTATTTTTAATTTTTTTTGTCCTAGCCACCCTAATGGGTGTGAGGTGGTATCTCATTATGGTTTTTATTGGACTGTCCGTAATGATTAGGAGTGTTTAGCAAGGTTTCCTATGCTTATTGGTCATTTGCCTATCTTTGAAGAAATCCTTCTTGAAAGAAGAAATGACGATTTAAGTCCTTTGTCCATTTTTTTAAATAACTTTGTTTGCTTTTTGGTTAAGTTCTTTATATGTTACATATATATGTGTATGTGTGTATGTGTAATATATAGAGACATATAAAATATGTAAAGTTCTTTATTAATATGTATGTATTATATATATGTACATATTATATGACATATGTATGCAAACTTGAATCAACAGCTGAAAACACACAGACCAATTAAAAAATAAGTGCCAAGAATTCTGAAAAGGCCTTTCTCAAAGAAAATAAGTATGTATGTTATGTGTATTATATATATGATATATACAATTATATATCACATATATATCTTTTTTATACATGTGTAGTTCATTGTATATTCTGGATATTTTTTTTTCTGGTATATGAAAATTTATTGTCCTGTTTTTACCACCAAAACTTATGATCTTGGTCTTTCCTTCTTGCCTTTGTACAAGGCCAGGAGAGAGACATTGGCTACTTTGACAACTTTAAAGCGAACTCCAGGAATGTCACCGACAGCATGACCTTTGCAACCAAATCCAGCCACCAGAACCTCATCATTTTCCTCAATAAAGTTCAAACAACCATCATTGGGTACAAAGGCTGTGATCTTTTTGCCGTTCTTGATCAGCTGGACCCGGATGCACTTCCTGATGGCAGAATTTGGCTGTTTGGCTTATTCTAGATATTAATGTCTTTTGAGATATATCACTTATAAATATTTCCCCCTGAATTATATTTTCCCTGTGTTGATGGTGTTCTTTTATCACAGTTTTTAATTTTGATGTAAAATTTATCTTTGTTTTTGTTGCTTTTGATGTCATAATCAAAATATCATTGCCTAATCTGATGTCATGAAGCTTTTCCTATACATTCTCTTCTAAGTATTTTATTGTGACATTGGATTTTTATTGTCCGTATCCTTATAAACTTGGAGTGTGTGTGTGTGTGTGTGTGTGTGTGTGTTTCTTTCCCCTGACTAAACAAATGACAACTTTGAACCGTGTATAGACTTAATACTAGAATTTATTTTCCAAAAAAACATTCTCTATTAAAAGGATACTGAGACTTAGCTAAATGGTTAATTATAGGTTTGGGGAAAGAAAGTAAATGGTGAGGGATGCCCGGGTGGCTCAGCGGTTGAGTGTCTGCCTTCAGCTCAGGGTGTGATCCCAGTGTTCTGGGATTGAGTCCTGTAGTGGGCTCCCCATGGGGAGCCTGCTTCTCCCTCTGCCTGTGTCTCTGCCTCTCTCTCTGTGTCTCTCACAAATCAATCAATCAATCAATCTGTAAAAAACAAAAAAGGAAATTAAATGGTGAGCCGCAGTCATCTTGTTCCAGAAACAAGGGATTTCTAAGACTGATGGGCCTATAGCAAAAGGACAAAGTGGGTCACCACTGACCAAATTTGTGATGTTTGAACATGAAAAATGTTAATGTTTATTTATTATAAGACATTAAATAAAAACGTATGCGTGTATAAAGATAGAGGGTATGCAAAAAATGTAGGGAAGTTTCTTATAGAAAAAAGACTAGTTAGTAAGTTAGTAGAAGGAAATTTATAATTTTGCAAACCCTCAGTACAGTAATTGATTCTTGAAATGTTTATCAGTATTTACTTAACATCTTTGTGTGTGAATGAAATAGTCACAGTATGTCAACCATGAATTACAAAAGAAAAGTTAACTTTACAATAGAGATAGGCCATTGTTACCTCCTTAACAAATTGATCAAATTTAGCGTCACTAACAGTGATTCAACCAGTATTTGATTCACAGTAGTCATACAAACTATGATACTCACTTCCTCATGTGATACAATAAGAAATCTATGTCATCACTTCAATTGTATACTCTCCACTAATTTTGACATGAGGAAAAAAATTAGTGCAGAATATAAGATATTCTAAAAGACAACTGTCACAAATTGAATATCCTAAGAAAAAAAAAGAAAAAAAACAAGAGTCTTCAAATTAAGAGAAATTAAATGTCCATAACAACTAGATGCAATGAGTGAAGTTTCGTGGATCCTAGATCGAAGACCTATAAAAGACATTTTGGGGGAGAAATAAATGGGGAAATGTAAATATAGTAGATGATATTATTGGATGAATGTTACTTTTCTTAGGTATTTTGATGACAATATGTTAGGAAACAGAATGTCCTAAATGTTAGTTTTATGGGTTGCACATGAAGAGAGGTGTCATAATTTATGCAACTTTTAGATGGTTTGCCATGTAAAAGAAAAAAAAAAGATGTGTAGGTTAGATAAAATGTTATGAGTAAAAACATGTTCATTGTGCTATTCTTCCAATACCTGATGTCTTAAAATTAATCCAAAGTTTTAGGAAAACAAAGAGTACAGATTAATGCTAGTTAGCCAGACCTGTTACTCCCATGTCTGTGAGATTTTGGGAAAGTTACTTAACCTTTTTGGGTTGCTGGGCATCTCTAAAATAGAGATGATAATTAAACTTACCCAAGGGATTTTGGCAGATGTATAAATGACAATATATAAAAAACACATAGAACACTGCCTATCACATAAATCTTCAATAAATATCTGTTTATCTTACTAGACTTACTCGTAATATTATTGCTAGGTTGGGGTTTTATTGGTTGAGGATTTATGGGTATTGAGGCTTGAAAATTAGTGTTCTGAAATCAGCCTTTAATGCTATAAATACAGGATAGGATGACTACCGATATCACAGCTACAGAAAAAAATATAACAGCACAGAATTGATTTTACATATAAGTTGTCTCATAAAGGGTTACCAATGAAAGGTTAAATCATTTGCAACTAGCTAGCTAAATATTCCTCATAATCTTATGATGAAATTTAATAATACAAGTGGTGAAACTATTGCCATTGCCTTACCAAAATTTGTCAAGTATAGATAGCACTGTCAGCAACCTAAGAAACTACTTGCAGAAATGACCCCACTAGAGGCCTTGGAGCCAAAGGGTAATTAAAGTTGGGCTCTGAGCCACATGTGAAGTCTGTTTTATTCTTTTAATTAATGACTGCATTACTACCTCATCCTGCTGTGGCATGGGACCCCATCAGAATTAGCACCACTATAAACCACATTAAGACAAGTTTCCATCAGCAACACAGCTAACACATAGTTAGTTTAACTTTATGAGGCAATAAATACACACTATAATATTTGTTGAGTATCAACATCGACATTTTCACTATATAGCAAGGAAACTGTTCTCACAAAATAGATATTTAGCATGGTTGGAAGAGCTTCAGTTGCAAAGATGTTGATAACTGAGGAAGCCTCATGCTGTACACTACCCATTTTCTGTTGCAGATTCTGGGTAATTTAAATTTATGTTGCATAAAATTTGTCTATGCAAAATAAGGTTTTTGTTATTGAAGAGTAAAAGGGAATTCTCTAAACATTCATTTTTAGTGGTTCCATTTTATTCAAAACCATTCACTTTAGCACATGGAAGGGTTTTCACATTATATCTATGTATATAATTGGGGGTTATATTTATCAGAAGACATTTTTTGTTGTTTATTATTTGTTGTTCGATTGGTTAATTTTTGCTCCTTTTAAGCATATTTTACATAACCAATTTCTGCAGATCTCTTTATCAGTATGGTTTGCTTAAACTCTTAGTATTATTTTTGAATTTCAAGTTTAACTGACATTTAAGATTTGATGCTTTATTTGAAATTAAGACTTGTAATGGTATTCCACAGAAGAAAAATTATAATACAGTAAATTCTGTATAGTCAATTCATGCTTGTTTAAAAAATGTGAATTTGTTTAAATGGGATTGATATATTAGGAGACAATTTGAGCATTCCTGAATTTTCACTTGTTTATGTGCCATTTCATATAGAAGAAACACTGGAGGTATGCAGAAACCTTAAACCAGATGAGCCAAACTGCATTGGAGTGCACAGAATGCAGACCCATACACCTCAAACATCTACCAGATATTTCAGTTTATACCAGAACAGTGAGTCTGGATTTTTGTTAGAGATGGAAAAGAATCGAGCATGTATAAGTGCTTATTCGAAGTACTCAATTAAAATTAGAAAGAAACTGGAGAATGAGAAGAAATATGAAATAAGAAGGGAGTAGAGATTCAGAAAGATGACAGGGTATGGATTCAGATCACACAGGAGGAATTAACCTTTCACTGGAGAAGGGAATTCTGTTCATTGTAATAGGAAAGGTGGATGGGTAAGATTTAGGATGATTTAGTAACTTGGTGAGGAAATGTGGTGATGTAGCTTGTTTTTACATCTTTGACTGTCATTGTGGAAAAGAAGTCAACTTTGTCTGTAGAGAATCAGTGACAAAGGGAAGAGCCAGAAGTTTGAAGAGAGTGGAATAGGCCTGAAACATAAAACATGATGATTAGGAGCGCCCCAGTTGGTTAAGCGTCTGCCTTCTGCTCAGGTCATAATCCCAGGGTTTTGGGATTGAACCCTGCATTGGGCTCTGCCCACAGCAGGGAGTCTGCTTCTCCCTCTCCCTCTGCCCCTCCCACCCTGCTCTTGCTCCTGCACTCTCTCTCTCTTTCTCTCTCATTTAAATAAATACATAAATGAAATGATTAAAGGGAGTGTATCTGGGATCCCTGGGTGGTGCGGCGGTTTGGCGCCTGCCTTTGGCCCAGGGCTTGATCCTGGAGACCCGGGATCGAGTCCCACGTCGGGCTCCCTGCATGGAGCCTGCTTCTCCCTCTGCCTGTGTCTCTGCCTCTCTCTCTCTCTCTGTGACTATCATAAATAAATAAAAATTTATTTAAAAAAAATAAAGGGAGTGTATCTATGTGTGTGTATATAATTAAATATGTAATTATATATTATAAAGTATATTAAAATGATACATATGTACACATAATTTAAAATGATAATATAATTTATCACATCATTAAATTATCTTCTAACATTATATTTAAGGGCTGCATAAAATGCATTTAACTGAAATGTTATTAGTGATTTAAGTTGCCTTCCACATTTCCCTGTTAGAGGCAATTAAATAAACATCCTTGTATCCTTATTTTTCTGCTAATTTACAATGAACTAACTGCAATTCACTAATTTACAATGAACAAATTCCTAAAAGTGGAAATGCTGGGTCAAATATAATGTTAAAATTTGTTTTTTTTTTTTAGATTTATTTATTTATTAGAGACACAGAGAATGAGAGAGAGAGAAAGAGAAGCAGAGATGCAGGCAGAGGGAGAAGTAGGCTCCATACAAGGCAGAACTCGATCCCGGGTCTCCAGGATCACACCCTGGGCTGAAGGCGGTGCTAAACCGCTAAGCCACTGGGGCTGCCCCAAAATTTATATTTCTAACAAAGCAATATAAGTGCATATTTAAAAAGTATTCTAAAAATATTTTAAGATAGTATTTTAGTGTTTATGATGAAAAACAGTAATTCATTGCCCCTCAACTTCACTGTCTGAATCCACACTTCCTAAACAGAAGAGCTTTCATTCTTTTATTATTTTCTTCTCCATTTCTACATTATTTTATTGATCATATTGACATTTCAATTTGGACATTACTTGTCATTTCTTAAAATGGAAAATAAATATCTGGCTCTCTCTACTGTGAGTCCACACACATCCTCCCATATATACATGACCTTCTAAATCAATATTCAATGTTCATATTATTAATATTGCTTTTAGTAACACATCCTATGTACTGTGATTACACTTTTTTGTTTTTATTCAATGTTTTTTCCCCCGTTGGATTTAATAACTTTAGTCCCAAGTTTCTCATAAAACTTTTAAGTTTTTCAATATGGTCAAATATGTCAACATTACAGTCTGTTTAGCTCTTCCTTTGTCGTCCTCTTCTTTTTTATTTTATTTTATTTTATTTTATTTATTTATTTATTTTTTTTGTCTTCTTGATGGTTTTCCTTTGGCACCTTCTGACTTTGTTTTATTCTACAATGGTTGAACTCTTCCTCTGTTTCACAACTGATGTAGTGGGACTTCAGCATTCAGTAGATTTCCTTTATCTCTTTCTCTAGTTTGGAAAAAAGGTTCTCTAGTTGCTTCCAGAGAAAGAGGGCATGAGAAGAAAATATTCTGAGATCTTGACTATCTGAAAATTCTACCCATAGACTTGATTCGGTTCTTCCCTTTAATTTTTAAAGTTTTGCTTAATTAATATACATCTATACATCTATATCTGTATCTATTTATATGCATACATCTATATCTGTATATCTGTATATACATTTTCTATCTCTATACCTTTCGCTTTCTGTGAGATTTTTCAACTTTATCTTTCAAATCTTTGAGTATAATTTTTATTTTATCTTGAATTTTCCTTTTCCTATTCTGAATGCCTTTTCTCTTGTCTTTTCTTTTCTTTTTTTATGGTCTCTCAGTTTCTTTCAAGTTTCTTTTATTCTTTGGTGGTGGTGTTTGCTTCTTTTGGTTATTACCTTTAAAATTAAGCTAGACTAAAAAATCTACTACCAAAATGACTGGGGTGCATTGACTGAAAATGTCTTGACATGGAGAGTCTTGTTCAATTGATGCAAATTTGGAAGCAGAGTCTGATTCCTAATAGTTACTGAATAGATTCTACTTAATTGTGTCATCTTGCTTTGTGTTTTTGTTGTCTCCTATATTTGTTCTTCTGCTTTTATTTTACAATTTATTTTTTACTAATTGAGTAATTTTTAACATTTAATCTATCAGCTTATTAACCAATACCTATTTGCATTACTTTTACTGTCGTCTAGGGATTAAAATATACTTTTTCAATTTCCCATAGTTCTATTTTAGACTTAATTTGTACCACTCCATGTAAAATTTAAGAATACTGTAACTAGTTTTATATAGCCCTTAAACCTCTTTTAGTCTAACTTATTATAAGCCTCACAATATAAAGTTAATCATTTTTCTTAAATTCATAGTTTTTTAAGGAAATTAATTACTTTTTTATACTTCTACATACATTTGTATGTACATAAGGAAATTAATTACTTTTTTATACTTCTACATACATTTGTGGTACCCATTCCTTCCTAAGAATCTGAGTTTCACCTGGTATTATTTCCTTTCAACCTGAATGAATTTCTGTTAACATTTCTTATGATACAGCTTTGCTGACAACAGATTGTATTAGGCTTTATTTTTATATATCTTATATGTCTGTTTCATTTATGAAAAATATCTTCACTGAAAAATAATTCAGCATTGACAGGGTTTTTTAATGTTTATTTTATTTGTTTATCTATTTATTTTTAAATTTATCATTTTCAAGTCATTGTTCCATAGCACTCTGGAGTTCTTCATATAATTTTTTTCACTTGATGTAACATCATTTTTTTCTGGCTGCTTTTAAGCTTTTTACTTTGTTTTTTAGGTGTTTCACTATGATGTACCTTGGTATGGTTTTCTTTCTATTTATGTCCCTTTTTTTATATGTAAGTTAAAACATTAGATACTTTCCCACAAGCTACCAAGGCTTTCTTCATTTATTCTGTATTTCTTCTTTTTTTGATATTTCAAAATTTCTATTACTTTCTTATCAATATACTTATATCTTCCATAGTCATTTTTAATGTTTTAATAAACCTATCTAGTATTTTTAATATGTACATGTTTATTCATCCTAGAATTCTACCTTGGTCTTTTTTTGGTAGTATCTAGTATTTTTAATACATACATGTTTATTCATCCTGGAATTCTAACTTGGTCCTTTTTTTGGTAGTTTTTAATTCTCTTCTGAAATTGCGTATCTGTTCATTTGTTAGGAGTATGTTTCCTTTTGTTTTCTGTGCATGCTTAAAACCTCTCTCGAACAATTTAAACATTTCATCTCAATCATCTGAGTAAAGTCCCTGTAAATTGCTCTTTTCTTCTCAATTTAGGTTATGTTTTTCTCTTTTCTTTAATTGTATATTTTTAGATTGTATCCTGAACATTGCAAATTATAAATATAGAAATTCTATATTTTCTTATGTTACTCCAAATATTGTGATTTTAAGATTTTATGTGGTTGGTGGCTAAGTTAAACTCCAAACTCTGTCTCCCTTTTGGTAGGCACCAGTTGAAACTCCTTATAATTCTTAGATACTTTGAGTTTACCCCATTAACATATAATTCAGGGATTTGCTATATATTTATTTAGAACTTATAAGCAATATATATGAGGTTATTTCTTTATGGTTTTCCCTTTTATGGATGTCCCAAATCCCAGTTTCTGTGCTGCTCTGAAAATATATCTTCAAGTTGATAGTGTTCTCCCTGAGTTTTGGCTGCCACCTGTACTGACTGGGGAATATCCCCTTCCACAAAGCCATAAAACTGGAAGACTCATCTTCTTCTATTTTTACCAATTGTCTGATTTTGTTCATGTTCCAGTACTTTCACCCATATGATTTTTCTGAATTTAGTCTAGAGTTGTAATTATTAGCTACAGGAGGGTAGATGTGATATACACTACTGCACTGTTATCAGTAGTAAAACTTTCCCATTTATGTGTATGATGCCTTATCTATCCAGTAATTCAATTTCCAAACTTAAGAATTGTGTTTTCTTTCTTTCCGTCATAATCACCATCTCATATAATTTATAAAAAATTTTGTCATCTGTCTCCAAAATATGTGTCAAATTTGATTACATCATTTTCCTATTATCTCCCTAGTTCAAACTACCATTATCTCTTGTTTTGACTAACACAATAGCTTCTTAACTGTTTTCATTGTTTCCACTATTTCTCTACTACCGTGGAGAAAGATTGATCTTTTAAAATGAGAAATCCTATCTTTCTGCTTAAATTCTTCACTAATTTGTCATTGTCATTCAAATAAACCCAATCTCCATCATACCTTTCAGGTCTTTATAGAATCAGAACCTGCCCATGTCCTTGATTTAAAAATCTAACTTTCTCCCTGTCTTTCATTATACACTATTAGCATGTTTTTGTTCCTCACATGTAGCAACTTATGCCTGCCCAGGACCTTTTTTTTTTTCTATTTTGCCTCAAACATTCTTCCACCAGATACTTACCTAACTCTCATTATTCCACAAATTTTACTCAAAGAAGACCTAGGCACCACAAAGTAGCTACCACAACCCAGAATTTCCTATCCCATTTTCCTGTTTTATTTCCTTTGTGGCAGGAATAATTTTCTGGCATTATATATTTACTTGCTGTTTTTTTAATATATGCATATATTTACATGTTAACATACTTATTATATTTTTCATAATTGTAAAACTAGCACATAGAACACTGTTTTGACACATAGTAAGTGCTTAATAAAGATCTGTTTAGTAAATTAATGACTGGCAAACTGGTATGATAATCACAATTCTTATAATTTTGGTTAAAATTACTAATTTTTTATATTTTAAATTCTTAAAAAATTATATGTTGGTCTACAGATGTAACTATAAACAAGGCATTTTTCCTTTATCATTTATTTTGTTATGTCTTCATGAGGAAGAGTGTTAATACAGATTCTACTAGATTGATAGAAGAGTTTGTAGTAAACTGATCATCTCTAGGCTTCAACTCATAGCATGTATCTAGTAGTTTTCCTTCATTTGATTTACAATTTTTTAAATTAATGAACAAAATTTAATATTCTAAATATCCACTTATTAATTAGAATGACAATAGCCTATTAACATATGTTTCCATTTGGTAGTTTGAGATGTCCTTAAAAATTGATGTGTCAGTTTGAGGTCAACTTGGTTGTTGACTCCAAGTCTACTTGGTTGAGAACAACTGCCAAATCAACAAAAAGCAGAAAAAATAATATCATAGCAATAAAGTCAAGGTCTTCAACAATTAACTCAAGGTCTAAATACTTTCTCACAATTAAGCAGAAATATTTTGTATAAATTGCAATTATGTTGGCATTTATTTTTGAGAAAATCATGAGGAATAAATTCGTAGGATAAATAAATTTAAAAAAAATCTAAAGACATATCAATTCTTTTTCCAAAAGGAAAAAATACATATAATATAATTGACTTACCTAGATTTTAGTCTTCTTTTTCTAAAAAAAAAAAAAAAAAAAAGTTTTATTTATTTATTTGAGACACAGAGAGAGAGAGAGGCAGAGAAACAGGCAGAGGGAGAAGCAGGCTCCATCCAAGGAGTACCATGTGGGACTTGATCCCGGGACTCCAGGATCACGCCCTGGGCCAAAAGCAGTGGTAAACCGCTGAGCCACCCAGGGAACTCCTCCTTTTTTAAAAGATTTTATTTATTTATTCATGAGAGACACACAGAGAGAGGCAGAGACATAGGCAGAGGGAGAAGCAAGCTCTCCGTGGGAAGCCTGATGCAGGACTCAATTCCAGGACCCAGGGATCATGATCTGAACCAAAGGCAGACGCTCAACCACTGAGCCAGCCATCCAAGTGCCCTAGATTCTAGTCTTCTAAAGCAAATTCTCTACGTTTAATGAATTGATTCTTCTATTTGTTCTTCATAGGGCTAATATATTCCCACGGTTGGGAACATTAAAATCCACTGCAAGTACTTTATAACATTACATTCTTCTCTGAAAAAACTTTCCTATTTTTGAATGTACTATATTTTCAATGTACCTTGGTGATATGATAGAAATACACACATATACACCGTGACACACATATTTTTGCAAGACAAAAAAATCAGTTACATTTGTTTTGCTGCCTCATTGGGAGTATTTCCTTCATACCATTTTTGTTATGAGTGGTAGAAAAAGTTACTTTGCCTGCTTTTTAACATTTTCAAGTGTTGGTTTTATACTTTAGAGAGAAATTCAGTTAAATGGCAGTTTGACAGCTTTTCTCCTGGTGTTAAAATGAAATTGATCAAATGTACATTAGAGCTTTTAGACTCTGGAACATTCAGTAACCACCAGAGAATTCTGCTTGAATAGTATATGATTTATCAAAACTACTACATGAACAGCCAGATTGTTCATACTAAAGCTCCAATCTATCTGGATCACATATTTCTTCTTTTTTTATTTTTATTTTTCTAAAATGGCTTACACCACCACTGAAGTATGAGGTTCTCGTCTCATGAGAATTTGATGGTTGCACTCTGCAGTGTGCATAGGCCAAAAGGACTGAAGGCAGAATCTTCAAACTCAGAAATCAGGTAATTCAATTCCTCATAATGGTACTTCATCTCTCTAATAATTTCTCTTAGACTTTGCTAGACATCTACAGTCACTATGCAGAGGGAAGTAAAGAAAAATTACCCACTTATATCTGGTGATTTGCATTTGGCTTTATTGCTAGAGGATTACATAAACTTACTTTATAATTTAAAAATAACTTACTTCATTCATATAAACCCTGTACTTGTAGCGTAATTATACCATACACATTTCAGTAATAAAAAGAGAAAGTGAGAACTAGATTAGATAGGAGCAACATTTTTATCATTAGCTACTCTTAAAATTGCTTTGTAATACTGTAATTTCTGTGAACTTTTTGTGAATAAAGTATTGATGTAAAATGATAACAGTGTGTGGAATTTTACAGGATATGTTTATAACTTACATTTCTAATAAACACAGTCTTTAAAAGAGGAATAGAAGGCCTATTACTTGTGAAAATCTCTTCCATTTATACTGTCATCTTAGTGTTTTCCCTTCCCATTATGCTGACAGAATTACCACATTAACACAATAGCCTGCATTATGATGACAAAATTATGGCATTATATCAGTAGACCATAAAGAAATGGTTCTATTAATAAAAATATTTCTTTACAAATTGGATTTCTTTATTACTTTCTGTAGAAAGGATCTATTACATGAAAATACAGCAAAGTACTTCTAAATCCAATGCTGTTCTTTAGTGGTGTTTAACTGAGTGATTATTTCCATCACAAGAGTAATGATAATGTCCTTTCATTATTTATAACCTTATAATGTCACTTATTTGTACACAGCTTTAAAGATGATACATCAATTGTCATACCATCCAAAGGCACATGTTGTTCTGTTTTTTCCTCACCACTATCTCTCCCACTTCCCTCAAAAAGAGAAATTTTAGGAACACCAGAATACAACAATTTCAGATCCTATTGCATTATGGTCCTCAGAAAACAAATTGAAAGCATCTGGTTTTTAAGAATGATCCAGAGGGAGATAGTTTGAGCATTTCAATATGCAAGTAAATATAAAATCACTCTTCTTTTTAAAAATATTATCCACATACATGTAAACTGTGGGCAGTCAGGTCACAGCAATGTTTAAAGATCTGGACATACCACATTAAAGTGAAGACAAGTTAACTTTTCTTTCCTGAGTTAATGGCGACTCCCCTCATTTATTTATCTATATCTGCAGCTACACCGAAAATCCTATGTGTAGATATTTTGGGTTGACAGAGTGTCAGAAAAAAAAGAAATTTAAAAACATTTTGCAATTCCATTAGGTGCTTATATTGGAAATTTCACTCCTGCTTCAGCTCAGTTGGCATGTAACCCATGTGCTGGTAGATTCTACATTTGCAAATATGATCCATTTACAGTTAAGTTCTCTTCCATGGTGTGAGGTATGGGTCTAGGTTATTATCGTAGTTTACATATGGATATCCAATATTCCCATTGCATTTATTAAAAAGACAGTTCTTTCTCAAATGAATTACTTCTGCATGAAACAAATTCAGTTGTCCACATATGCATGAATCTCATTCTGGAATTCTCTAACCTGTTTTATTGATCTGTTTATCTTTACACTGGTACTGCATTTCCTTTAAAATAAGTAGCATTAATAAAAGTCTTGAAATCAGCCAATGTGAGTCCCCCAATTTTATTCTTTTTTTTTTTTCGAGATTATTTTGGCTATTTTGCTTAACTAGCCTTTGATTTTCCAGATGAATTTTAGAATTAGCTTAGCATTTTCTATAAAAAGCTTGCTGAGATTTTAAGGGGGAGAAGGTATCTCTGGGGTGCCACCACATATTAAACATTTTTAGCAAGAATACTATTTTGTATGTGACACTGTGATCAGTAGGAACCATGTAAAGTTGGATTGTCTGATGCCTAGTGATTCAAAAGAGTTCTCACAGTTCAGCTGTGATCTTCTTTATTTCTCCAGTGAAAAATTATAGTTTCCTTTTTTTTTTTTTAAAGATTTTATTTACTTATGCATGAGAGACACAGAGAGAGAGAGAGAGGTAGAGGTAGAAACACAGGCAGACTGAGAAACAGGCTTCATGGAGGGAGCCTGATGCAAGACTCAATCCCAGGACTCCAGGATCACGCCCTGGGCTGAAGGCAGGCGTTAAACTGCTGAGTCACTCAAGGATCCCCTATTTTCTTCTTTTAAATATTAAGTGATATGTGAGATAAGACTTCAGCACTATGGAAAAATATAGTTTCTCGTTAGTATAGTTTCCTTTATTAGTTTAACATTTAAGGTTAAATTCAAAAAGAGGGATAAAATTAACAGGCAAGTCTCAATCTGCCTTTTATTTATTCTCAGACTTCATATTTCCTTGCCTAGGACTGGAATTCCCATATTAAAAACTGAAAAAAATAAGAGATTTGAAGTCCTATATATGTCTGTTGCACCCTGGCTCCATCACTGACTAAGAGTGTAATCTTGAGCAAGTTGCTTGACATTCTAAGCTTCAGTGTCTTTATCACTAAAATTAGGACAATATAACCTACTTTCTTTTGCTGTTCAGAAGACTAATTATTTGAAATTAATAAAATATCAGTCACTTAATGAAAACCAATATAAAAATTTATTTCTTCTTTAATCATTGCAAAAATCCTGTGGAGGCAGGATTTATTAAATCTGTTTTGCAAAACTGAAGCTCAGAGATTAAATAGCTTGCTAAAGATAACACAGTTGCTAAGGGGCAGTGTTGGAGTTCAAGTCCAGGTGGATTTAATGCCACAGAGAATGTTAGTTCCACTTTTTAATGCTATTTATAATGACCACTTTTGAGAGTGAGCTTCCTTCACAGTGTCTTGAGTTTGGGCCTAAATAAATGATCATACAATGTATTGCCATAGTTGTTTATGAAGCATGAGGAGTATGGAGAGGAAAGGTCATTGTACCTGGATGGTGGAAGTCTGGCTCTTTGTTTGTCATTGATTAACATTTTATTTATTATCAAATCACTTGAACCCTCCAGATCTCTTTCTATCAAAAGAGAAGTAACATTATTTTATCCCTTCTACCTCAGGGACCTGTGAGTCCTAAGTTGGTAATATATTCTACTGTGCTTTGTACTCTGCAAATTTATGAAGCCTAAGAGCCTGTGATTTTAATTCATGTACCTATTTTAACTCCTCTGTTATTACAAAAATCAGATGATACCTGTAATAATAGGGCACTGCAGCCAGACTCATGCGTTATATTCCATATGGCACTAGCAGTAATAGCTTCTCCAAATATCATACAATCTTGAAATCATGATTTATCAGTTAATGGGAAATTGAGGTTATGTTATTTCTTCAATACAAATCATCCTGACTCCTTTACATTTCCATGTGGCTTCAAAATATGTGACATATATTTGTTCAGTTGGCCATCTTTGTTCTGGATATTTCCTTTTAGGCACATTTTCATGAAGAGACTTTCTTTATTTATAACTCTTCGAGCATTCTTCATGAAGTTCTCACAAGTGCTAGATGGTACAAAGTAGGTAGAAAATAACTAGACATTTAAGATATAAATAACCACTCATAATTTAGCCTATTCAGTAAAGAGCCACATCTTTTACACAAAAGTGATACCTGCTTGACTGTTCTTCCTAAGTAGTAAAAAGAAAGAATAAAGAGAGGAAAGACGAAAGAGGGGCTCCTGGTGTGCCTAAACTATTGAATTTATGCCTCATAAGAGAGTTCATATTATTTTAGAATGCACTTAATGTTTTACAATATTTAAATGATAAAATGTTACCATAAATCTTATTACCTACCCAAATCTCCTTTTAAAAAATAATTGTAACCTGTTTTCTCCATTGGTAATTTACCCTTGTGAGTTTTCTAAAAGAATTTATCATTCAGTTCTTACAGTACGGAATAAATGGCAGTCAACCTAGTCATAGGCACTAAATGAAACTGCTTTAATTTTGGTTTATTGGTAACTCAAGATGGAGGTATTTAGATTTGAAAATGTAGTGCGGGGCAGCCCCGGTGGTGCAGCAGTTTAAGACCACCTGCAGCCCAGGGTGTGATCCTGGAGACCTGGGATGGAGTCCCATGTCAGGCTCCCTGCATGGAGCGTGCTTCTCCCTCTGCCTGTGTCTCTGCCTCTCTCTCTGTCTCTGTCTCTCAGTCTCTCTCTCTCTCTCTCTCTCTTTCTGTCTCTCATGGATAAATAAATAAATAAATCTTAAAAAAAAAGAAAGAAAGAAAATGAGGTGCCTTCATGAGTAGATCAACCATGAGGGAGAATGGAAATTTGAAAATCAAAGAATATGTAAATTTCTCAAACGTACGGGTAACAGGAAAGATGAATATCAAAATAAAAAAGTAAAATATAATTTTCTAACTCAAAATGTTTGAGAAAATCACTGAAAGTAAAAGGTAGCTTTAGGAGAGAAAAGGAGGGCACCTGGTTGGCTCAGTGGTTGAGCATCTGCCTGTGGCTCAGGTCGTGATTCCGGAGTCCTGGGATTGAATCCTGCATCAGGCTCTCCGTGGGGAGCCTGCTGCTCTGCCTCTCTCTGTGTGTCTCTCTCTCCTGAATAAATAAATAAACAAAATCTTAAAAAAGAGAGAGAGAAAAGGAAACATTTTATAAATGACAATATGTTAATCCCTGAACAGATATTTGAATTTGTTTCATCTTAAAGGTACCCATCATCTATATTTTTGAAAGTGTTCTTTTTTATTATTATTGGGATTCTCCTCAATACCAATGCTATCAGGAAAAAAATAGATGAGAAAAAAAGAGTTTTTTTGAGACACTGATAATTCTAGAGGTAGAGGTCAACAAGCCTGTGAAAGAAACTCATTTGGAACGCTGAATGAACACCACATATTTGTTTCAAACACTTTCCTTTTATGTGTATAAGGTTCATCTTCTTAATGTTTATAGTCCTTAGAAATAGTAAACGATATCTTTTTCTCCAGGAACATTTGATAAGACAAAGTAAAAACAGAAAATGCTATCTTGAAGAAGTCCACGAACAAACTATTCTAATATTACATAGCTTGATTGACTATAAATTGTATGACCAAACATCCTCAAATTTCCTGTGTCATTCTACACTTCAATAATTCTTGTCTGTTCTTTAATTTTGGCAATACAATAAGAATGATAGGATAACTTATTCAAATATGGTTTACTTATGTAATAAAAATAGTGAAGGAAACATACTACATATGTCCATATTCTATGATTAACATGTTTCATTCACCATTTTAATTACTTGGAGAAGTAGAGGGTACTACAGTGAGTCCAACTACATGGGCAATAAATCAATCAGTGAAAGTTCTGGACATTGTTGTATGTTGTCACATACGTTGATGTGACAGGGTAATGTGTTAAGGATTACAGAAGCTTGATGTTTGGAATCCTCCAGGACTCTGGCCTAAGTATCTTTGGCTTGTTCTAATTTGTATCTTTTCCCTGTAATAAATGTAGACATGAGCAAATAGATATCATTGAGTTCTGTGAGTCTTTAAGAAAATTATCAAACCTAAAGGTGGTTTTGAGAAACCACTGAACTTGCATTTAGTGTCAGAAATGAGGACAGAAGTGAGATAAATACATAGTATCTCGAGTATCTCTGAATTACATAAAGATTTTATCTTTTTTTCCTTCCATTCTGCTCATAACTTTTATCACTTATGACCTTGTTCTGTAATTTATCTATTGGTGTATCTGTCCATCTCACTAGACTGTGAATGCTTTAAAGCAAAAGATAGTTTTGTATTTATTTCCATATTGAGTGCCTAACTCAAAGTAGGTGGTCAATAAATGTTTACTGAATGAATGAATTATTGAATATCTGGAATTATACAAATTTAATGCAATTTACTCAAGATTGCTACACTTAGGCTCTATTGTTAGCACAGGTTGTTTAGAATTTGTGGATTTCACTCCCAACATGACCTCTCTTCAATAAATAAAATTATATCGTGCAATAATTTTAGCAATAATTTTAGCCCATAGAGCTAAGTGTCCTCTTTTAATTAAGAGGGTACTGATTTGAGAGTCAGAATAATAGGGAATATATTGAACTGTATTATTTAACTGTATAGCCTTGAGGAAATCAC
Organism: Vulpes vulpes; assembly: GCF_048418805.1. Classification (NCBI taxonomy): domain Eukaryota; kingdom Metazoa; phylum Chordata; class Mammalia; order Carnivora; family Canidae; genus Vulpes; species Vulpes vulpes. The sequence continues at coordinate 61,427,141 of NC_132780.1, forward strand.
TTCACCCATTTAAGTTTATTTCCTTATTTGTAAAAAGAGAGGAATTAGGCTTTAGTTTCCTATTGTTATAATATATAGTTTTTTTAAATGTCTGAGGGAATTATCAGTCCGTTTAATCTTCCCCTATTTACTAAAATTATAGAGTAATTAGAATATATATGCATTATTGAATATGCATTTTAAATGTATATGTAAGTATGAAGATTTATACGCAAATAATTTATTTTTCAGTCTTATAAACATGGTAGTGAGGGTAGATAATTGGCAAAATATTAGATGGGATCAAGGGTGATTGAACATATCACCATTTTCAGATGACCTCCTCAAGAGGATATGAAATTTGAGGAACCGTTTCCCATTCAAAAATAATGTGTGACCAAGGACTTTTTTAAAGAAAAAATTTAAAGTCATTTCAGTGGTAGGTAAATCATAGCTCCTAGTAATGTAAGTTATTGGCCATATTAGAGAGCACAGAGATGTTTCTATTTTCATGGATATAATGCCTGTTCATTTATTCATTTGCTCATTTGTACATTTATTCTTTCATTCAACAAAAATGTATCAAGTATCCATTGTACCTTAGGTGTTATACTAGGTTGTGAGGTTAGAGATAAATTAAATGGTCTTTAGCCTCAGGAAATAACCATTGTGGCTCATTTTGTTGGCTTTTGTTACATACTCTGGAGATAGAAACCACAGCTTGTACATATGCAAATAAACCTGCTGTAGCACTTGCAGCCTTTTGTGAGCTGTTTTTGGGAACAAAGGCTGAGAGGAAATGTACTGAATAGTGAAGTTGGGACCCCTCTGCAAGATCCAGGGAGTTAAACTTTCTTAATTTAAGACTCCTGAAATCTTAAGTTGTCGATAAATATTAAACATGTGGACAGTATCTCTATGAGATTAAGTTAAAATGGAATTGTATTGCTCATATATGTATAATTCATGAGCGTAGTTCTCTGAATGAACTTTAGTAAAATCTAATGAATTAAGCTAATTCACTAACTGACTCTGTAATCCCTGAATGTGTGCTGTAGGTCACCTAAGTTCCCAACAAGTGAGTAAATACTAGCACGGACAAGCCCAGCTGAAGTATATTTGAAATAATGGAGCAGCCAAAGAGGGCATGTGGGAGGGCAACTGATACAGAAACAACCATTGCTGTATTTGCCCAAGGCCTGCCCTTGCAACCAATGCCAATTTGTTCAGGTAGAAAAGTGAATGACACATAGCAGAAACATAAGTATTGGATTTTAACAATATAAGATTTTTTTCACCCTCTGTCTTAAAAATACTAATTTTTTTCTTCTAAATTTTTATTTCTAGTTATGTCTTAAAGATCCTTAGATTCCAATTTCTAAGCTAAATAAGATAATCTGGTATGTTCACCTTCATGTGAATGTGTATAACTTAAAATTTTTTGAAGTATGGTCAATTAATGATGTCCATGTTATGATGATAGTACAAAAATATACTATTTCACAAGTCAAAATTCTTTACATAATTAAATGAGATTTCTGAGAATTCTACATTTATTATAGCACCAAAGCCAAAACACACATACCTAAAGAGTTTGAAAAATTATTTAAGATGTATGGAAAGATTTGAATGCCCACAAAGTCAAATATTAGCAAGTTAAAAATCCACTGGATTTTTCTTTAAAGAAGTAAAGTAAAATATAAAGGATAACTAGATACATCAGACTTTTTAAAAGCTTCCTAAAAGCTTTAAAACTGTTATCAACACTTCCGCAAATATAACTAGGTTAATGAGAATTATTAAATTGTAAATATACTTTCATTAAAAGGTAACAAAAAAGATAAATCTTCTTTTATCTCATTTAATATAGTATAGGAGTGTAAATACCATGATTTGCTTTGGACTAGAAAGTGCTGATGGGAAAGTTTTGTTTTGTTTTGTTTTTCCCCCAAAGAAGAAAGGATCTTCACTTGTCTCATCAAGAATCACCTATCTATAATTCCTTAGGAGTTGAAGATATGTTCCTCTAAAACCAGAAATTCTTAGTACTTGATAATAATCATGTCTTGTTGCCTTTACTGAGCCAAATATTTAGAAGCAGCTCCATTATCACAAAGCATAATTCCTTTTATTTTCCACACATGGACATGTATGATATAGAAGGTAATATGCAATCCATTAGATCCTTTTCTTTATAACAGTAAAATCTAAGCTCTGTTGCTTTCTAAAACCACAGGTTTTATAAATTTGACAAAATAGAAAGTGTCATGATAATATTTATTTTCATCATCTAGTTCCAAGATACACATAATATATTTTGTTAATTCTCTTTCTTTAGTTGTGCTAACTATATAGAAAACAAAACAGCTTATACAGTCATTGAATTGGATTCTGTTAGGCTATAAAATAAAAACTTGGAAAAAACTGAGAGAACTTGACCTCTCAGATATCTTTTTGCCACATGGTAGATTTTATTCTAAAAGCATGTCTTCCGTTTTTTAATACTGATTTCATTATTGTTATCTGAAATCTAAATTGGGAGAAAACTAGATGTTGGAATTTTCATTATATGCTACTACTGAGCAATCTAGGACAAGTAATTTAAACTCTCTGAACCTGACTTTTTTACCTAGAAAAATATCTATGTGTCAGATTTAAGTAGCACAAAAAATAAATTAATAGAATATAAACATGAAGCTTCTAGTCTTAACAAATTAATTAGTATTCAAAATAATGTAAATATTTAAGCTTATAATAAACTTATATGCATGTATGCTTTCAGTCTGATTTGATATATTTGATCAGTAAAGCCATATAGATATATAAAATAATTGAAAATTCATAAATATGCCAAACATGTTGAGGGGAAGAAAATAAATGTACCTATCATCTAGGCTAAATATATTTAAATATTTAAATTTTAAATATTTAAGTTTAAGTATTTTTCTGTATTTCCTGGAAGTCAAAACAAAAGAAAATGGAAATTCTCATACTATTTTTTTCATGAAAGACCTTTTTTTTATATTTAAACATATTTTTACAGAAAATAGAGACTTTTTAAAAGCTTATCTGACTACTTTCTATTTGGAGCATTGCATTGAAAATGCTACCCAATGAAGAGTGTCTGTAGGGCTTAAACTGATAAACTCTAACAGGCCATGTTCTCAATCTAATTTGATGGAAAAAATGTTATATAGATACTTGTCCACCCTCAGTGAACAAATGTTAACTATTTCTTCTGTCATCCAGGACTGACAAGAACGGTTTCTTAGGTAAATTCAAGTTTAATCTCTCTGCCGAGCTCAGTGACATATCCCCATAATTCACGGTGCTTTTAATGTGGCTTCCTGACAACCATTTTAAGTTAAATATGAAATAAATAGTAATAAAATAAATATCTAAAAGGACATAATTATGAAAAAAAAGGATAAAATGGTAACATACTATTAGCCAAAGTACAGAGTCTGAGTCAACAGGGTCTTCTAAATCAAGGTAAGTGGCTGAGGTTTCCCATGAAGCATGTGGAGAGCACCTGGTCAGTGACCCCAAGACACTGAGGCTGCCAGCTTTTAGCCTCCTGCTTACAAAGAATCTTTGCCTCAGACTTTAGTATATGTATTTAATACCCACAGTGGAGTGGATTCTAAGCAGCTTAGGCATGTCTTGCTGAGCCTTTCTTAGTGGTTTCAATAATCCAAAGGCACTTTTAGAAAGCTAGTGCCTTTCACTTGGAACAGGACGCTGTCAAGAGCACAGGAGAAAGCTTTATTTATTTATTTACTTACTTTATTATTTTTTAAAATTTTTGGTAGAGAAAATGTTAAGGTAGACTGGGGTGATAAGTTATTGGAATAAAAAATAGAGAACTACTTGTTAATTTGGTGGAAAAAAGACTGGGAAATCAAAGTGTAGGAAAAGTAAAAACAATTGGAAAAAGACCAACTGCAGAATCTGCCTGAATCGGCCTGCAGAATGCAGACTATGCTCATCTGTGTGAAGGGCAAAAGCACAGAGGAGACTGTGTCAGATATCTAGATATTTGAATGTTATACATCAGCTTACATCCATGCACCTGTCCATACTCCCATCCTGGACTCACAGCCTACTCCCTGGTGATGGTCCTTGCAAACAGCCAAAAAGAGCCCTGCCATCTCTGAATCTGAGTGAGTGGGATATGGTAGGACAGGGCAGGTCAAAAGCTGGACTCAGACCCAGGTCTTCTGAGCAGTGAGTGAATCTACCTAAGTTTGTATATGTGGGGCCGAAGCGAGCACTGAATCTACCTAAGTTTGGACTGGGTTACAGAGCACATAAACTTGCCAAGCAGTCAAGGTCAGTGTGTCTATGATCCACTCACTTCTGTTTTCTAACTCAAGATTTCCAGTTGTCCTAAGTGCTTTCCAAAACTAAACCATAGTGGCAGAGGAAAGAGGGACCTCAATTGTCTGGTCATTGTCAGAACTCAGTTTAACAGGACACTCATCATTTGACAATTGTGAGGAACAACTTTATATAAATTCTCTAGCTTTCCAAGGCAGAAATTGTGACTTTTTTCTTCCCCTTCCATCCCACCCTCATATTTAGGCACCCACCCTGCATTCTATGGCCTCGGGTCTCAATTCAGCTCTAGTAACCCTTTCAATCTATTAACCTTTTTACTGAACTAAACAAACACCCTGAAAAAAACAACAGAAAACCCATAAAACTATAGGTGAGAAGAATAAAAATGTCTTCAGGTGTCTTGTCTGTGATATGGGAGTACTCTGTAGTGCAAGGCACAAGAGGAACCCTTCTTGTCAATCTAAGGTGAATGCTCTTGCAGCAAAGCATTTATCTTTAGTTTTATTTTGCTTTCCTTCTTTTTTTTTTTTTGCCTTGTCTTATAATGCTGATTTATTTCCCAGAAACCTTGTCATGAAAATGAAGAATGTATTTGGTCCCTTGAAAAAAGTGGCTTTATTCCACAGATTCTCCTACAGGACAAGCCTGCAGATTTAATTCCCTTGCTTTTTTGTTATTTGAGGTCAGCAAGAAATAAGCACAAGAAAGTGGACCTAAGCAAAGTCAAACTGTTATTAAATCTTAATTCCATGTTTGAATTTGGAGATCTCAGATAGCCAATTGTAATAGGAAACTATCCTGTCCATTTATAATAGCAATATAATATTTTGCTTGCTTTTTTCCCTTTGTATCTGCCAGTACTAAAGAAAAACTTATAAGGAAGGAAATACTGGTGGAAACCTACTTTAATTTTAGTAATAAGTTATAATTAATTATCTTCTCACAGAATTTCTTTCCAAAAAATTATAGTAAAGACTATAATTAAAGAATATAAATATGGGAGGATAAGTAGAATACTCTTTCTTGAGCTTCTTGTTCCTAAACTCCCTTGCTTCATGGTGAACTTTTTAATTTAATTTAATTTAATTTAATTTAATTTAATTGATTGATTTACTTATTTATTGTTGTGAACTTTATTTTAATCTTTACAATTTAATTTTTTTTGCAGCAAAAACATTTAACATGAGATCTACCTTCTCAGCAAATTTTAAATGCATAATACAGTATTGTGAACAATAGGCACAATATGATACAGAAGATGTCTAGAATTTATTCATATTGCTAACTGCAACTTTATATTTGAACAATAATTCCCTATTTCTTTTCCCCTCAGCCCCCGGAAATCACCACTCTACTCTGTTTCTATGAGTTGGACTATTTTAGATAGCTAATGTCAGTGAAATCATGAAGTATTTGTCTTTCTGTGACTGTCTTATATCATTTAGCGAAGGTTCATCTATGTTCTCACAAATGGTAACATTTCCTTTTTTTAAGGCTGTATAATATTTCATTGTATGTATATATCACATTTTCTTTATCCATTCGAACACTTAGGTCATTTCCATATCTTGACTATTGTGAATAATGCTGTGATGAACATCAAGATCTTTGAGATCCTAATTTAGTTCTTTTGTATCAAATATATACCTAGAAATGGGATTGCAGGATCATATAGTAATTCCATTTTTAATTCTTCAGGAATCTCCGTACTGTTTTTCATAGAAGGTTTGCCATTTTATATTCTTATCAATGTACCAGGGTTCCCTTGTCTCAACTCCTTGTCTTTAGTTATTTTGATAAGAGCCATCCTGACAGGTATAAAGCAATATCTCAATTGCAGTTTTGATTTGCAATTCCTTGATGATTAATGATGTTAAGTGTCTTTTCATATACCTTTTTGCTGTTTGTATGTCTTTTTTGGAGAAATGTCTCTTCAAGTCCTTTTCCCTTTTTTTTTTTTTTAAGATTTTATTTATTTGAGAGAGCATGAGAGTGCATGAGAGAGGGCACAGGCAGGAGGAGAGGAAGAGTGAGAAGCAGACTCCTCACTGAACAAGGAGCCAGACAAGGGGCTGGGATTATGACCTGAGCTGAAGGTAGATGCTTAAACAACTGAGCCACCCAGTCTCCCCACCATTTTTTAATCAGGTTATTTAGGGATTTTATTGTTTTAGGAGTTCCTTATATGTTTGTAAACTAACTTCTTATCAGATACATGATTTGTAAATATTTTCTTCCATTCTACAAGAAAGTGGACCTAAGCAATGTCAAACTGTTATTAAATCTTAATTCCATGTTTGAATTTGGAGATCTCAGGTTGCCTTTTTCACTGTGTTGATTATTTCCTTTGCTATGCAAACTTTTTAGTTTGATGTAGTCCCACTTGTCTGTTTTTGCTTTTGTTGTCTGTTTTTGGTGTCATGTTCAAAAATAATTGTCAAGATCAATGTCATGAAGTTTTTCTCCCATGTTTTTTTCTAGAAATTTTATAGTTTTAGGTCTTATATTTAAGTCTTTAATCCATTCTGAGGTGGCTTTTGTATATAGTTTATGATAAGGGTCCAGTTTCATTCTTTTTCATGTTGATGTCCAGTTTTCCCAGCCATTTTTTAAAAAGATTATTCTTTCTTCCTTGCATATTCTTGACACCCTCATGGAAGATCAGTTGATCACTTATGTGTGGGTTTATTTCTCTCTTCCATCATATAAGTCAATATGTCTATTTTTTATGCAAATATCATACTGTTTAAATTACTGTAGCTTTGTAATATATTTTGAAATTAGAACAAAACTGGAGACATCATACTTCCTGATTTCAAAATAATCTTCATAATTTTAAATAGACGGACATTCCAGCTCTCTGGGATTTACTAACACTGGGAAGATCTATAAGTGTTTGAACTAAATTTTGGACTAAGAATGAGTAGAATAACATTTAGTTTAAAAGAAGTTATTCCAATGTTAACCTATTAGTTTTTTACCATCCCAATTTTTCAAGGTTTCTTAAAGTTGTGATAAAGCAAAATGGTGGACCTTATACATTTTTTAAAAAATGTAAGCTGTGTTCATTTTAGGACTGAGGTATTCCCTGGGTGCAGTGCATAATAGGGAGGTGCTGCCCAAATACTGGGTTTTGTTATGGTTTATAGTCACATTAATCTTTAAGCTGAGCTCTGAACTTAGTCATTTGGAAATAAATGCTCTCTAGAGAGATCATCATCAAGAAATAACTAAGTAATTATTTAAAAGTAAAGTCTGTTTTCTGAATTAATGAAGCAGCTATCCTTATGGATAACCTAAAAATTGTAGGCTATTTCCTATTTACTTATTGGTGCATTTTAATGAGTATGCAATAACCTAAGAAATGGGAGGTTTTTCTATTTTAAATTGCCTAAAATCACGATCACAATATGCAATGTCAAAATGAAATTAGCATTTTTAGTAAATACTCCTACAAATTAAACCTGTCATTTTCTCAGGTTTATACTTTATATTATATAAATTGTATCTTGCTAAATTGAGTCAATTCCTTCTTTCTGCTAATTGCCAGTATTAGAAATTTATCATTAGTTGTTGTTTTCTTTTTTAAAAGGCAATAGTTTACATGATTCTAAAACTAAGTATACATGTAAACTTTAGTAATGGAGATTGGTTTTTCTAAATATATGCCATAACTAGAAGATCCTTCTATTGACCCCAAAATATTTGTCTATATTAAAGATCTTTCTTCCTTTATGGAATGCCTATTCTTTTTCTTTCTTTTTAAAGATTTTATTTATTTATTTGAGACAGAGAGAGAGACTGAAAGAGAGCATTAGTAGTGGGGAGAAGCAGAGGGAAAGGGAGAAGCAGACTCCCCACTGAGCCAGGGGCCCAACGACATGAGGCTCAATCCCAAGACCCAGAAACCATGACCCGAGCTGAAGGCAGATGTTTAACCATCTGATACCCAAGTGCCCCTACCTTTTACTTTTCAAATACAGATTATATCCTTTTCATTTTTAATAATTGGGGGCATAAAAGTATCTTTAGTTTTTTGTTTCAGTTTTACTTCATTCTTTTACTTTTTTGACAATGACTTTCTTTTAAATGTTCATCTGTAGTTCTTTTATTTTGAACTGAGAAAAAGATACACATCCTACAGCCTGGTTAGAGGAAAACACAAACTTTCCCCAAAATTTGAAATTTAATTGTAAAATAGTTTTATGTTACTAGCATATTAAAAATATATTTTTCAAATTTATTGACTCATAATGATATAAAGAGCTCATTTTAAATGTTACTGACATTGTCTTGCTCTTTTTGCCATATTATTCTTTTTAAAATATTTCCATATATGTCTCCTTGTTTTTAAATTTGGCCCAAGATTTTTACTGAGATCCTCATATTTCTTCACTGAAACCACATGCTAATGCTCTGTATGTTTGTTATAATTTGTCTGGAAAATTATACCTAGTACAAAGAATAAAAATGGCCAGTGACCATCGTGTACCAATGTGGATCTTTTTATGAGCCATAACTTTGTCTCATAAAGAGCCCTAGATTCCAAAACAACAAATAAATAAAAAGCACACTGGTCAGAACTAATTCCTTATTTTTTTCCCCATTTCCATTCCACTGAGACTTGGATCATCTGTGCAGAATCACCAGTGGCTTCTTAGTTTTTTCCTACATGTGATGTGCAGAATTTATCACAGTCATTTTACACAAGTCTATTTTAATTGCATTTTACTGTTGCAAACTGATAGTAATGCACATTCAGAGTTTCCTGTTGGGTTTGATTAAACAGATAAACACATCTAGTGTGACATAAATTAAATTGCAAGAAACTAGAGTTTTTCTTTTTGTCACTTTCATCATAGGAAATGTAGTAGTTCATAAAGTAGAGAAAGCAAGAAAGAGTTCAGAGCTTTGGGCTTAATGTAGTGATTGAAATGGAAAGCCATGTAAAACCTCCAAGGATGTGTTCTTCCAAGAAAGGCAGAGAATCGTGGAGACACTTTACATGATGGGATATATAAGTAGGGCCCTGGAGGTCCAGATGTGAAAGCAGACTATTGGAGTTAAGCACTTAGCTGAAAATTGCTTTCTATCATCTGAGCTAGAAGTAATCAGAAGCCAGGCATGAAGGATTAAAGCAAAATACTTTAGGTATATACTTGGCTTCTGAAAGTTGGAATTTTATTTTTCTTCTTTTATGCCCATGCTAACACCTGACTCTCTTCACAATATTTAGAAGTAAAGTGTTCCTATGATAATTTGCTTTTTTTTAAAAATTAGAGAAACGTATGTATTCACAATAAAAGCAACCCTCCAGAGCTTGTTTAGTGGTTATAGAATATAGTGTAATGCTGTCACATTTTTCATCTGAAGAATCATACATCCTAAAACAGATTTTGAAGAACATTTGGTGAAAACTGTCTTATGATTGATAAGAAAAATGAGGCCCGGAAAGGAAATTAAAATGCCTGATATCAAAAGATCTTTGTCTTTAATCCTGTGGCCATAACTATTCAGATAATGTTATTAGGGGAAAAAGAACAAAACCTCTAGATCAGATGTTTCCTAATGGAATGAGAGCAGGTACCCTGATAAAAGGCCAAGACTATGGTAATCAGGTTGTTTTCTAGTCAATTCAAATGACAAATATTGTTGCTGTTTTCATTATAGTTGTGATTTACAGTTTGAAAACAAGTCACTGTCAGGTGCCTGGGTGGCTCAGATGGTTAAGCATCTGCCTTCATGTCAGGTCATGATTTCCAGGTCCTGAGATGCAGCCTTGCATCAGGCTCCTGGCTCAGAGGGGAGCCTGCTTTTCTCTCTCCCTCGGCCCCTGCTCATGCTCCCTCTCTATCCCTCTGTCTTATGTGAATAAACAAAATGTTTAAAAAAAAAGTCACTGTACTGTTGAATAATCATGACTAGATGACATTTATTTAAATAATAGGGGCATATCTATTGTAGTTTTCCATTTTTAAGATCCTGTTTTCCCTTGGAAAAATCATTACTCCACAATATAATTGTAAAATTGAAATTTCTCTAATGTTTCATAGTATATTTTAGACTTTTCAAAGACATCTATTAATATCTTATAGTCTTATAGTCATAGTGGGTACCATTTATTGGCCATTTAGGAAAAACACTTTGCCAACATTTTCTAAGTTACTATTCACAATAATCTTATGAGGTATTAGTTTTCCCAATTTACTGATGAGAAGACTGAGGCTTAGAGAGATGATGTAACTTGTCCATGGTCACACAGTATTGGTAGTCTTCTTTAACTTTTGGAAAACCCTGTATTCCTTTCTTTTAGGAATTTCCCTCTTCTGTTCCATATAATTTTAATGAGACTATCATTGAAGTGGTCCAGGCTTTTCACTATGGAGCTGGATATATGACCCTACCTAGACCATTAGAGCCTTTGGAGAAGAACTGATGTGGAAGAGGAGGTTCTGGCCCATTCTGAAATTGTTCTGTAAGAACTATGTAAACATGGGACTTACTGGGATCTATCTTTCCTATATGTGACTTGAGGAGAGAAATAGCCAAATGAGAAGAAGCAGAGCCAAGAACAGGAGAAAAAGAAATACAATTCTGGTAACAACATTTTAGTCTTTGGTGTGAAACCCATTCCAGTCCTGGACCATCCCAGTCACATGCACACAAAAGCCAAAGTCCTAATAATTTCTTATTATATGTTGGCCAAAGTATTACTTTATAGTCATACAAGATGGTTTACAGTCACTTCATACAATGTATACTTATCTTTCTGTTTTCTCAACCTACCAGTTTTATCCTCTGTTTCTTCACAGTGGAATATAACTGCTCTATAGCTCTCCAAATTATATGTTAATGTTCTGGTCACATGTACAGTCTAACCATCTGTTTTGAACCCCTGTTTCAAATGTAATGGACTTGATTCAATCACCTGTAGCTGGGAAAATGGCAATGCAAAGCACATGAGTAGCTGTCAATAATGCAACTCTGAGGAAGTAGAAATTCAGAGCAAAGAAGGCCTGGGTAGACCTCCCAGAGGCATCATGTCAAAAATTTTCAGTTCCTTTCAACAATACTGTTCAGCCATCTAATCCTTCTGAATTGATGAGGAGTACAGTGTTCTTTTACTTTATTATTTATTTATTTCTTAAACTATAACTTTATTTTAAAAAAATAGTTTTGGAGAGGAAGACATTTATTTATGAAATCTATTTTAGTTCAAGCAATGAAAAAAATCAAATCAGGGGTGCCCAGGTGGCTCAGTTGGTTAAGCATCTGCCTTCAGCTCAGGTCATGATCAATAGGTCCTGGAATTGAACCCTTCATCAAGTTCCTTGCACTGAGGGGAGTCTGCTTCTCACTCTCCCTCTGACCCTCCCCCTGCTTGTGCCCCCCCACAAAATAAATAAATAAAATTATGAAAGAAAAAATTCAAATCATATAGTGAGGTCAGAAAAGAATGATCAGAGTTAAAAAAATTTTAAGTACCCTGAGATCGAGTCACATGCTCTACTGAGCCAGCCAGGCGCCCCAAGAAAAGATGTTTTTTAAACAACGGCACATGTATTAAAACATAGATAGGGGCACCTGGGTGGCTCAGTGGTTGAGCATCTGCCTTTGGCTCAGGTCGTGTTCCCAGGGTTCTGGAATCAAGTACCGCATCAGGCTCCATCCAGGGAGCCTGCTTCTCCCTCTGCCTGTGTCTCTGTCTCCCTCTGTGTCTCTCATGAATAAGTAAATAAAATCTTTAAAAAATAATAAATAAAGTTAAATTGCTTTTGCTTGATATGTAACATTTTTTTACATATAGTAGGCACTCAGTTAAAGTCTGTTAAATTAATAAATTGTTCACGTATATGTGTTTTAATAAGTATTTTAAGCATTTATTAGTAACATTAATTATTTAGGTCTAATTTATGGAATTGAAACAGCTCACATTTCATAATGTGAAGTTTGAAAACTGTCTTTCACTATAGAAAAAAAAAATATTTTACTGGAAGCAAAGAGTCTTTTTAATATCCCGCTAGTGTCAATTATCCATATGTGTCCTGTGTTGAGATACAATTGCCTTTACCCAAATAATGGTTCTGACTTTGCACTACCAGTGCAGAGTTTAGAGGTCAGTTCCATTCAGGTTTTGAAGAGATAAAGACCTATGGTTCTTTTTAAATTGTTTTGTTAAGATTAATTTGTTTTGTTACGATAAATCTTAACTTGAGAACTACTACATAATTAATGAAAATGTATATGTGAGAGGCTGTTTTCTAAAGGAAAATTATGATTCAATTAAATATTGCATATGCTTCATTAGATCTTGAAATGATCTTATTTAAATATTGAACATCTTTTAAGAATATTGAGATGGCAATTTCCCCATGATTAAAAATGCTATCTCCATTCTTAAAAATTTAATTTCAATCATCATACTGTTAGCTCTTCTCTCTTCAGGGAACAGCCCAAAGTTTATGAACAACTTCTCAGATAAGGCTCAGAATTCATCAGGTCATTGTATGGAACAGTCCTGCTTTAGTGAGTGTTCGTAATTTTCGGTATTTTCCTGCAAGAGAAAATGTTCTGTGAGTAATAGCCTGAGTATACTATTAATTCTGTCAATGGCTATGAGTAGAAGGAAGGAACTCATCATAGATATATAAGTTTATTTATAAATCAAATGAATAATTTCATTCTGACCCCACACAATACTGCTTGATAATTCTGATGATGACCAAAGTATTTCCAGCCTAAGGGTACTTTTGAGATAGCATGAGATACAAATAAATATTTCTCACTTTTGTATCTCCTTTTCTTTCTTTTTTTTTTTAAGATTTTATTTACTCATAAAAGACACACACACACACACACACACACACACACACACACACAGAGGGGCAGAGACACAGGCAGAGGGAGAAGCAGGCTCCATGCAGGGAGCCCGACATGGGACTGGATCCCGGGACTCCAGGATCACGCCCTGAGCGGAAGGTGGTGCTAAACCGCTGAGCCACCCAGGGATCCCCTGTATCTCCTTTTCTTAAGCTATTTAGAGGGAGCAAAACTGTCTTATTTTTATTTCCTATTTTTCTAAAAAGAAAATTTTCTTCCCTCAATTTTCTTCTCAAGTGCCTTCCCTGCATGTTCTCTGGGGACTCTCACTTTGAAGCAACTCTGTGTCCTTATGTATGCACATGAGTAGGGTCAGGAGTCATGAAATTTCTTTGCAGACAGAGCAGACTCCAAGTGACCTTGGATAACAAGGCCAAAAAGAGTTCCATTTCAACCTTCTTGACTACTTCTTTCTAACCATTGAGGATCCCTTAACAATTAAGGCAGTCTTTTCTGATACAATTAGATATACAATTTTAAATAGTGCTATCTTAAGAGAACCAATTTTTGACCTTAAATTCATTCCAGGACATGCATGACTGATAACAACTCTTTCCTTTGAAATAAAAACATGGTTTTTATTGATCAAGGTATCTTGGACCTGTTATAAGGATAATGTTCCTACACTATTTGAAGCTATAGTTTTATTCTTTCTATACAAATCCACTAATGTTTGTTTTCACTGTTTGAGTATCTCCAGAAAATTTAGAATCTTTTCATGGGCTATTTGACTCCCTTTAGACAACTGAAAGAGCCAAACTTCAACTGCAAAGGCTTTTTTGCATATCAGAGGCCATGGGCCACCAATTGAGATCAGCACCAAGCAATGCTATTGTTTTATTTTTGACTGAGAGATTGGGCTCTAAACCGAGAATCCAAGCACTGTTCTGACAGTTAGATATCTTAGACTCCAATCTCTTTCAACTTCAGTTTATTTTTTTAAAAACAGAGCTAACACTCATTCTTACTTTATGAATCTGATTGCGATCATTCCATAACAACATGGACGTAAGGCAATCTGAAAGTATGATTTAAGGAAAGAAATAGTTAAAGCAGCTGGATAGAAATGAATTCACTTACTTTACTGTAGGGGTACCTCAAGAGAAAAGAAAAGAAGGCAGGTAATGTGATCTAATTTTCTTGTCTATAGGACCTCTGGGTAAATAAACTAATGACATTTGCTAGAAGGAAGAGACCTTGTCTCCAAAATGCCTATGGCAAAAAGTCCCTGGGTAAGTTTACTTATAGTAAATAGAACACAAAATCTGCGAGACATGGCTCCCTGGAGAATGCCATGTAGACAATACAATTCTCTGGGGATATAAAACAGAGATGTGACATAAATTAAATTCTCTGTACTGTGTGAAGAACCCTGCAAATCTCATTAAAAGACTTCATCTATTTTGGCTAGAGGATTATGACCATACAGGAAAGAAAGGCCTGGGAGGGGTTTTCAGTGTTCCATACCCCTCTCCACTTCTTCTGAGTTATTTGATTACTAGTATCCTTAAAATTATTTAGCAAAACTTGATGGATTAGATTCTGATTTGCATACATTTGATTGGATGATACTATCATAAGAGTTTGCTTAATACCTAACATTGCGGTGGCGATAACATATATAAATCATCTATATGATTTTTTCTTATATGATTATAAGAGTTTAAAATTTTATATGGGTAGCATTTAAAATAAGTAGAATTTTGCCTAGAGCTCCAAACTTAGGGTTACTAGTGGGTTTCTTTTGACAGAAGTGTTTATACTATCTTCAAACTATTTTATTTCTAATATATCTTACAGAAATTTATTGAGATTCCTATATGTAATAGTTGCCTTCTCTGATTTTCTGTTCTGATTGAGATTATTTCTAGTTTTATAATATATTGTCATTTTATTTATTAAAAATTTTTATTTAAATTCAATTTGCCAATTTTTTATTTAAATTCAATTTGTTATAGAGTATAACACCCAGTGCTCATCCCATCAAGTGCCCTCCTTAGTGCCCGTCACCCAGTTTCCCCATCCCCCTCACCCACTTCCCCTTCTGCACCCCTTTGTTTCCCAGAGTTAGGAGTCTCTCATGGTTTGTCTCCCTCTCTGATTTTTCCTCATTTAGTTTCCCTCCTTTATTTTATAATCCCTTTCACTATTTCTTATATTCCACATGTGAGTGCAACCATCTGATGATTGTCCTTTTCCCATTGACTTATCTCACTCAGCATAATACCCTCCTCTCTAGTTCTATGCACGTCAAAGTAAAGTGTGGGTATTCATCCTTTCTGATGGCTGAATAATATTCCATTGTATATATAGACCACATCTTCTTTATCCATTCATCTGTCAAAGGACATCGTGGCTTTTTCCATAATTTGGCTGTTGTGGACATTGCTGCTATAAACGTTGAGGTACAGGTGTCCCATAGTTTCACTACATCTGTATTTTTGGGGTAAATACCCAGTAGTGCAATTGCTGGTCATAGGGTAGCTCTATTTTTAACTTTTTGAGGAACCTCCACACACTGTTTTCCAGAGTGGCTACACCAGCTTGCATTCCCACCAACAGTGCAAGAGGATTCCCCTTTCTCCACATCCTCTCCAACATTTGTTGTTTCCTATCTTGTTAATTATAGCCATCCTCACTAGTGTGAGGTGGTATCTCATTGTGGTTTTGAATATATTGTCATTTTAGTGGATGTTGTGGTGGGTAGGGAATCTGTAAAAGGTAACATGTATAGTTAAACATATAATCTTTGTTCACTGTTTTGAATATTCACTTTTTAAAAATCTAAGGAATAGATTGTTCTTTAAAGAATAATGAGAGTGATAAGGTAAAAGGGAAGAAGTCCGTATTAGAATACATTAGCTAATAATAAAATAATTAGGATTATTTGATATTTTCAGAGAAAAATCTAAGATGATAATAACCATATCTAACTCTTATGTAGTGCTTACTGCGTGCTAAGAAGAACTATCCTCAGGGCTTTACATGTATTACTTCATTATTCCTCACAACTGCCTTGTAAGGTAGTGTTATTATTATTCCCATTTTATAGATGAAAATTGAGACACTGAGAAATTAGCACGAGTTCACACAGCTAGTAAAATAAGAGAGAAGGGATTAAAATCCAGGAAGTCTGGTTTCAGAATTGATGCTCCTTAACTAATCTGATAAACTGCCCATTTACTACAAGATTGAAATAAAATAGTTTAATGAAATATCAATTGAATAAAATGTTATTTATATAAAATGCAGTTTTTTTTAAGAAAAAAACTTGGAATTCTTTTAGTGTTAAGGTATTCTTATATTATTTGTAAATAGGATATTTCTTGTAAAGTGCTGAGTGTGAATTATCAACTGGAAATTCTCTAGAAACCAGAGTTTCAAAGCATTAACTTCTGAAGTTAGTTGTGCACCCCAATTCCTCCTTACATCCCAGTCTATTCATTTGTCTAGGTAGGGCTACAAGGTACAGACAACCTTGTGACAAATACAGGATAATGAGATCTTTATAGTGGCAGGCCCTAATAGACTCTATGTTGTTCTGGGAAGCTAAGGCTGCTCATGGCACTGCTCCTATGTTGGAGCTATGGACCATGACAGAAACTGTGGGAGATGGTTAGAGATGGCACAGATATTGGAAATAAAAGATCTATTACTATATCTGTATATATATCTGTCATCTGTCTCTCTCTCTCTCCCTCTCTGTCTCTCTCTCTTTCTCATCTCCTTTTCCTGCCCAGTTCACTACAATTCAGTTAATTCACTACAATTGTGTGAAAATAGTAAGTTTTTGGCATAGTAAGTATCACAAAGAGTCTACTCTTGTCTTCTTGATATTTCATCCTACCCTCCATGCTTCTGGTCAAAAACTGTTAAAGGGAAGAAAAGGAGTAGGAGAGCCCAATCAGGGTTATGGGATAAGAAGTCTTTTGCCAAGTAGCAAAGTATCAATATCAGATTGGCTTATCACCACCCTATTTGGTGCTTTAATCTGATGCTGATCATAATGTCACTGTGCAATGCCAATCAATATTAGATCACCCGACCTCCCTGATTGAACACTCACTAGCATGTCAATTCTGAATGAGAGCCTCTGAGAGAGCTTCTGAGAAGTGACAATCCATAGAAATCAGGTGTAAAGAAACTCTTATTTGATACAAGTAAAAGAGATACAGCTGGAGAACTAAAGATAGGTTGTTTATCTCTGATTAAATATTTTAAAAGAATCACTAGACACAAAGAAAGGGAGGCACAAGGATATCAGAGATGAAAATGGTGACTTGAAATAAGTGATTTTTGACTGAATTTTCAATGCCATTACCTAGGCATGAGAAAATCTGATGTCACAAAGAGCAAATGAGTCACAATGAAATTTAATTTATGTTTCAAACTCTGTATTCATGACCTCACCATTACAGAACTACGGGTTACATTTTTAATAAATTGAATAATTAATAAATTCTTATATTCAAAAAAATATATTTTTTCAAAAAGATCTTTGACCTTTTGTCAATTACTTAGGGCATTTTTAACACATGGGGAAGCATTTTATCAGGAGAAATATAGTAGACTGCTCAAATTTAGTAGTAATTGGAGCACTATTCTCTGGATACTATCCTTAGGCAAGTACCAATTACTCTTGGTCTATCCTGGATGACCTGAGGGGACTGTAACTTCTTCAGGTTGTATATTCTGAGCTGAATTCCTAGGAGAACAGAATGTAGCTCAATATTTTAGTTTGTGGCTTGATTAAGGGTAATTGCTGGAAAGTTCCATATAAAACATCTGTTCCATTTCTTTCTTTCCTTCTTTGCCTCTCTCTTTACCTCCTCCTTTTCTTCATCCTCCTATTTCTTTATCCTCCTTCTCTCATAGACTGTTCTATGGAAATCTGACCATTTATCTGTTAACAAGAGCTTTTCCCCATCCCAAAGTTATTTCCTCTGGGTCTTTTCAAATATTGACATAAATGATCTATATTCAAAGACTTGAATTGCTCTATGTCTTGTAAGCCAGACTATGTCTCCTATCTGTTTCCTCTTACTTTTTAGCACAATGACTTACATGTAGAAAGCACAAAATAATTTTCATATATAATTTTGATTGACTCTACTATGACTCTTATGAATCAGTCCACTGCTTTGTATATATTCAGTGCTACCACAATCATTAAAACAATCTCTGAATTTTGTATAAAATATGCGGATGCACTAAAGTTCAATTTTGTCTTGGTCTTTAAAGATTAATTGTTTAAGAAAAAAAAAACCTGGAACAGTTTCCTTTCTAATGCAGCCAATGGTGGGAAAATCACAGAATGACATAAAAGGGGGAGAAAAAAAGATAGTTCTTTACTTATTTCTATCCTGAGGTACATTTTGTCTGTCTATTCTTCAGTTGGAAATGTTTCCATTTTTTAGCCATTATGAATAGTATAAACGTTCATGTGCAAGTTTTTCTGTGGACATATGTTTTTAATTCTCTTATTGTAAATTCATGGAGTTTTCACCCTCAGAATAAAGAATGATTAAATAATACCTGATATTTTTTAAAGTTTACAAAAATATATAATCTTAATAAAATATAATTCTTTGTACTGAAAAGAAGCTAAAACACAAGGAAATTTTAATTAAACTATACTAATATTGAAGTTAGAGAATAGAAGTTTTACATATAAGCAGATCAATGAAAATACAGCTTCCTTAGATTTATGTAATAAAAAAGATGAAACCCTCTTCTATACTGAACTATATATAATGAGAAAAAGAGAAAAAAGCATCACTAATTTTTCAACATAATATAGTTCTATGTTGGAATAAAGAAGGCATATATTCATTTAAGCCTTTATTGATTTCATATTATATATAAGACACATAGGTAGAGGGTAAGGTTAATAAGACATAGTCCTGTTCTCAGGAATTTTAAAACTAAGTGGAGATAAATTATTAATACAAGCAATACTGGTACAACTATAAAGTTATAGAAATTCAGCGGAGGGAGATAATACTTCACCTTGCACTGACCGAAGGTGGAATGAGATTTTAATTGTATAGTCAGTGAGAAGTATCAGTTGTAAGGTGTTGGGAATCCCCGATAGATATTCAAGATAGAGATCAGAGTGAGAGAATCATATAATGGTCATTTTGCATAGAATAAATGAGAAACATAGTGATACAATCTTCAAGAAAGAGAACACAGAAGCAAAAGAGTACAGTATCAAAGATGAAAGCTTTTTTGAACTCTTGTGATAGGCCATGGAAAGAGAAGGAGCAGGAAATAAAACAAAGGAATAATAGAACATGGCAAAGAGGTATGTTTCAGAAAACTCATGATAGACTTTTGAGTGTTAAGACAAGAAAAAAGGTAACACACACACACACACACACACACACACATTTTGTTTTCAAAATATGTTGAGCCTCCTATGAGCCAACATTGTGCAAGGCACAGGGGAAAAACAAAAGAAGGATAGACTGGGTCTTCCACATTCAAGGGGCTTACAATTTAGTCCAGGATACATGTAAAAACAAATATAATTTAATACTAAATTGTATGTAGTGACTATAAGTGCTATGGAAGTATGGATAAAATTAATGAGGATTGATACACTCCGGTAAAGTATATTAGCTGAGATTGTTTTCTTTAGTATCTTGCAGAAAATTGACAAAATGAAGAGCTTACATAATAAAAAATATGTATCATGAGAAAACGTGTATTTATACAAGCTAGGGTTTGTTAAACAGCAGGGCTTTCAATAAAAAAAAAAATTAAAAATTCTCTCGTTACTCTTCAGGTAACAAGATGGCTAAGAAAATGCATTCATATAGTCTTATACTGTCCTTTCTTGAAGAAAGGAAATTTATGAATGTTTCTTGATTGAGAGAGAGGAAACTTCCCAGAAGATTATCAGAGTACTTCTACCTCATTGGCCATGCCCATGACAACCCTAGGATCAAGGGAGCCTGTGATGGGTGAATATCTGGCAGAAAGGAGGCTACATTTAGCTTCCACAAGTCATAATGGATGCATGGCCCTGTTTTCCCAGAAATTAAGGAGTATCTGCAGAATTACATAACCATAAAATGAAGTGTTTGTTCCTAGGAGGAAAAGGTGGTTTTGTGAACAATGTGAATGGTGTTCCTCCATTTTTCCTTATCATGTTTCATAAAAAAGTTAACTATATTTTCAATAGATATCTCTTAGTATATATTCAATACAACAGCATCTACAATTTGCATTGAATATTTATAAAATATAATTTTAAAGGGAAAATGAACTATTTTAGGGGAAGATGAACCATCTCCTTAGAAATGTAAACCCAAAGGATTTTAGTGTCACAATATAGAACAGTCACTTCAAGTTTGATTTTCATATATTAAACAGAGCTGAATTAAGCAGACACATTGCCAGTCTAAAATGGCATTATCTCAGTGGAGTAAAAATGCTGCATGTGATGAAAATCCTTGATAATTCAAAGTAAAGAAAATTTGGTCAATATAACTAAAATTGTGAAATTTCTGGTAATTTTTTCAACTTTTAACTCTTGTGACTTTTATAATAGAAGAATAAAACATTTTTCTTAACTGTTTTCTATTGAGCCATTATAGTATTTGCAGAAGGACTAGCACTGCATTTATTATTAATTTGTCTCCAAGGCTCACGGGGTAGGCCTGCAGAGACTGGAACTAAGTCTAGATAGAGAACAATAAATAATAAATAACAACAATAAGAATTTGCATTTTCCAACATCCTCCAGCTGTGGAAGTCAAAGTGGTTCACAAACATTAATTAAGCTTTGCAAGATTCCAGCGAGGGAGGCAAATAATGTCCAGATGGGAAAAATAAAGAACTGAAAAGCTAGTGAAGGTCACACATAAGTTAATAACAGATTCAGGAATATTCCCCATGGGCTCTCTCATCCAAAATTCTCTTCCCAACTTCACTAACTTTTGATTGTATCCTTTTAATTTTTTTCAAATACCAAGAGTCTCACTTTGAAGGAAAAAATATCCCCAGATCTATTTGGCTCTTGAAATCACTGAGTGACAATTTTTTTTAGAACTTATTCTTAAACTTTTATTTTGTTTGTAATGTTCTATGTACCGGTTTTCATGGCTACTGAAATGTATAATACCATTATGTCCTGCTCTGCAGGTAGTTAACTCTGAACTCAGAAGAAAACCAAGTCTAGGAAAATATAGATCACATTTGCAATATTACTACTGGCAGTGAATTCAGCAGTTGTAAATGTGCTGAAACTGACAGGAACACAACTGAGATAACCTTTAAAAAATTCAAGGAGACATGAAATAATCTAATCTAAATTTTTATTTATCTGATGCTCTGCCCATATTAACTGACAACATTTATTTCATATTTCATACAGTTCATATTCAGGTACTAATATTCTGAACTGGTCATATTTAAATGAAATACTTTAAGTGGTTAATTCATTCATATATTTTGGAATACCACTTACTTAGGGTGAAGAGAGTTCTCAATTTAGTTGACAACCTTTTTTATTTTTTAATTCTTGTAGTTTGGGTGTTGGGAATTAAACAGGAAATTTGTGTGCTGAAGTGTGAGGAAATATGGTTTGGGAAGTAAGAAATGTGAATATCTTTTCATATGCAATTTGTCCTCACAGATACATTCGATGTTAGATAACAACACAAATATAACAAAACTCTAAAAACATCAGATACATAGATAGTGTCCTTTATGTGTTCTATAGATAGTTTAGCTAGTGAGCTAACTTAACTAGAATGCAATTGTTATATGGGCCGATTCATTTATGACAATAAAAGTTTCTATTCTGTGATGAAAATCACCACAAATCCAGCCAGCCACATGAGACATTTGGTGCTGTGAGTCTAAGTGCGTGAAGAGCTTTTATCAGATGTTTCCCGCAATTGTGAAAGCATAATTTGAGTGAACTTCACCACCTTCCTATATTTGCAATGTCTTTATTTTCTTCAAGGTAGAAAGTTATGATCATAGATAAAATGTACATTTTTAAAGGTGTTTTTCCCCCAAGGAGAAACAATGTAGAATTAAGTGGTTCTAGAAAAGATAATGTTTGCTATCAAGAGCAGAGGGATAAGAGGATGCAAAGCAAGGGTACTGGATTGACGAGAGAAATGTAGATTATTTATTTATTTATTTATTTATTTTTTATTTATTTATTTATTTATTTATTTATTTATTTATTTATTTTAAAGCAAAAGTAAAGGAGGCCAGCAAAAGTTAGAAATTAGAGTCCCTCTCAGCCCCCACATGCCCATTCTATTCAGTCTTCAACTCTTGCTAATGGTGGAGGCTTTTTTGTGAGAGATATATTTATTTATTTGAGACAGAGAAAGAGAGTGAGAGAGAGAGATAACGCAAGCAGGGGGAGGAGCAGAGGAAAAGGGAGAAAGAGAATCCTCAAGCAGACTCCCCACTGAGTGTGGAGCCTGAGGTCAGGACCTGAGCCAAAATCAAGAGTTGGATGCCTAACTGTCTGAGCCACCCAGATGCCCTGCTGATGATGGAGTCTTAAAGAAAGTTTCAGAGAAAAAGTAGCCTCTGAGATGGAATCACTTTTTTCTCCTTCTAATAAATACTAAAATATATAGAAATTAATTTAAATTTATATATATATATAAATAAGTTGCTAATGTCTTTAGTTGCTTAAAGATTTTGATTGAGGATAGCAGATATGAATTTTTATGTTCTACTTACTCTTGTCAATGGTAGCAAATATATGACAGGATTTTCTAGATACTTCCCTGATACTAAACAAGGAAACAGAACAATATTCTAATATTCTCATAATGCTTAAATAGGCACACAGAGATGTCCTCACAGCTTTAGCAATGAATGCATATCTGATTAAGAAGAATTGAAATAACAAGCACCTGTCAAACAAAATGGTGCAATATTTATAATTACATTTCACAATATTCTAAAAGATGTCATAATATTTTCTGAATGGATTTTAGCACTAACATTTCTAATATTTCCCCAAAATAAATCTCTAATTTCTTTAGATCTCATTGAACATAAATTATCAAGGAACACTCAGTGTAAGTCGAATATTTCCCACTAAGTGTCAATTTATAATGTCATTGACCTATCTAACAGGCTCCAGTTGAAAGCTACACCATTTTCACTTCAGTAGGAACTTTTGCATACTTGTTTCAGCAACGAAAACCTTTGATTTAGTTAAAATGCATTTAGTCATGTATTGTCATACATGTAACTTAAATTGGTTAACTAATCAGATATTGTTGAAAGTCAAGAAATGCTGCACAATGAAGCACAATCTAATTTCTAATGTATTTATGACATAAAGCTAGATATTGTATAGAAAGGCAGATAAAAATATACATGCTATATAAAGAACACAAATACATTATAAATGTGCATATTTCTGAAAATTGAAAGGGAGATGTGACCTGAAGATGTCAGCAGCTCTAGAATTCACTTTTTGCAAGGTGTTTCTCTAATCTTTAATGTTGAGTAAGTCCAGCACTATCTTATCTAAAATTTTCATGGTGCTCATCAGAATTGTTTGATCACATACCTATTAATTGAGCTCATTCAGCGGAATTCACTTCTTTTTCTGTGTATTTATCTCAAACTCTAGAATTAGGAATATTTTCCTGTCCATCTAAAAGCATGTCTTATCCCCTGGACACAACAATCTCCTATTGACCATAGCAGCTGCCCACTGAAATGATTACCACTGAGCTATTTTTCTCTAGTTCACTGTGTCCAATTAACAGCACAGCAAGTATATCAATTTTCATACTGGGGTAATCCCCTCAAAAACCATTATTTTTTAAATTATTTAAAATTTGGAATCTAGTTGCCTTCAGTGTTTTTGCATTATCTTTGACAAAATCACCAAGTGCTTTCCTGGTACATGTCATCTTGTTTTTAAAAAATAAAAGTATATTCAGGTAATATTAACTGACTTCTGAGGGTAGCTTGAAAATCAATTAAATTATTATCAGAACCACAAAATCTGTTAATGTTTAGGCTTTGCTGATTCCCTAAGAATATTTTATTATACTGTCTTAAAACATATTTCTGACGCATTTTTGACCTATATTTTTAATTCATTGTATAGTTGCTTTTTTTGTTGCAAGATATAGATGAGTTAAAAAAACATTTTTAGTGATTACAATGCCATTTTATGAAGTAATTCAACAGATATATTTGATTTGTGTAGATTTCCACTAAAAGATTGCTTTAGTTCCTATGGAAGGCATTATTTTGCCTATCACCTGACTAATGGATCTGCCTAAAGAAGGGCCATACTCATTTGCCAGTCTGTGCTTTGATCTCAAAATGGTAATGGTGAAGCCTTGAGGAAAGACAAGATATAATAATATAATGTAATATAATATAATATAATCTGAAGATATAATCTTTAGATTTAGGAAAACAGTTTCTTACAGATGGATTAAAAATAAGTAATACATCCATTTCTATTATAGTCTGTGGTCCTAAAACAATGTTAATATAATCAAGTATGAAGACAATACAAGTTTAAAACAATGTTAATATAATCAAGTATGAAGACAATACAAGTAATATAATATAATATAATCTGAAGATATAATCTTTAGATTTAGGAAAACAGTTTCTTACAGATGGATTAAAAATAAGTAATACATCCATTTCTATTATAGTCTGTGGTCCTAAAACAATGTTAATATAATCAAGTATGAAGACAATACAAGTTTATAACCAATAGAAAATAATTAGACTGATAGCTATCTTCAAAATAATAATAAATATAATAGTAATTGTAGTAATATAATTATTACAACAATAATTGCTAACAGCAAGAATATTAGAGTTCAGAAGACACTGGACTAAAAGCACTGTGGAAAAATAATTTTAAGTCTAGAATTACTTGTATTTAAGCAAGTGTAACAGTAGGCAAATTAACAGTCTCAATCCATTAATGAAAGAACTAATAAAGAATGAGCTTTAGGAAAAAAAAAAAAAACCTCAGGAGAAAAAGTAGGATGTAAAAGAGATTGTTAAACAGACATTGATAAACAGGTCAGTAAATCTAAATAAGGATATTTTAAATAATATAATCATAAAAATTGTGATAACTTTTGGAGATACAAAAGCATAGTGAAATGAAAACTATCAATAACATAAATAGGCTGGTAATTAAAGCATTCTAAAGATGTTTTTGTTACTCTAGAGGAGAGTGGATTTCTAAGTTTTCTGATTTTTTTTAAGTATGAAATCAAAATAAATGTGACTATAACCACTAAATATCCTCAGGTAGAATTTTTAACTTCTAAACCAGAAACAGGCCAAAAAGGAAACGAAAAAAAAGAGGTAAAAAAATGACTAATGAGGGTGAAACACAGCATAAGATGGTAAATATATAGACAGATTTAGCAGCTATTATAGCAGCTCACAGATCATTCACCATTTAAAAATCAGATTGAGAGGAAATAATCCTGTTGTATATGCAGTTGAAAAATAGATATGCCTAAAGCCCAATAGATCCAAAAGATTGATAAACAATTAGAATAAAACTTTGCCTCTCTTCATTTCCCTTGACCTCACCTCTTACGCTTCTTCCCTCCTCCTAAACCTCAGCCACAAGGAGCTCCTGTCTTTTCCCCAAAGATAGCAGACATATTACATTCTCAAGGTCTTTCATTTGTCCTCTCCTAGAAAGCTATTTTTCCAAAACATTCTTCACACTAGGTTTCAGGTAGATATCATTTCTTCAGAGATAGACTTTCCCTGATCTATCCTACCTAGAGTAGATTCTCTTATTACATGATGTTGTCTTTATTTTTTATAAAATGTATTACAATCTGATATTATCTTATACTACTTTTAAGTAATTTAAAAATCTAGTCCATAAGAAGCCATAAAGGAAATGGAGTCATTTGTTTTTTAAGAGGTTTTGTCTGCAAGAAGCGTTACCACTTCTATTCACATCTGTTTGGCTGATACGTACTTAATTGGTTGATCACAACTAATAGCAGAAGAGAGAAGGAAATGGAGATGAGAGCTGAGAATTTGTTCTACTAACTCTAGGGATTTTATTATTAAAAGTAAATAGGCAATAATAATCAGGGTCAATCTTTAGCATTTTTGCTGAAAAATAAAACTCTGAAGTATATCTCTGTACTCTTCTACTCATGCCAAATAAACTAAGAAAAATGTTCAATGACTTTTACACAATCTTCTCCATCCTACTTAAGCGTGAAAACTTGGTATTCTTTTAATTGTCTCTTTCTGCCTCAATCCTCATCTCTGAACCTAACTTCTGAGTTTTACCAAGGGTTTAATACTTCTAGTTTTGGTAATTAAAACATTTTCATTGGTTCTGTGTCTAGTGCCAGGACTTTATTTTTACATATGTTTGTCTTCCAAGTCCCTCAGTATATGCATTTGCATTTTGGATATAGAAGTTTCTAGGTGGACTTAGGCTATGTCTTCACATTCTATATATTTATCTTTTTTTCTTGAGCAGTTTAACTAGTTATCAATTTCAAAGAGACAGCACCAGATATTTACTTTGATAACTTTCTCCATTTGTTACTATTTCATTTGTTCCTTTTTATCGTCTTCTCCTTGCTACTTTTTTGGTTTTATTCCCTTTTGCCCCAGCTTTTGATATAGAGTTTTAGATCATTAATTTTATGCTTTCTTTCTTATGTATATGTATTTGTGCTATGCATTTCCCTCTACTCACCTCTTTAGCAGCATTGCATACATTTTGATGTGTTGTATTTTCATTATCATTTAGTTCAAAATAATTTCTATTGCCTTTTTCTTTTACCCATGTGATTTTTTATTTTCAAGTTTTCATAATATCTGGAATCTTGCTAGATGTCTGGTATTTATCGATTTCAGATTTAATTGTATTGTGTTCAGAGAAAGTACTCTGATTTTAGTCCTTTTAATTTATTGAGACTTGTATATGGTTCAGCTTATGTCTATCTTGGGAAACAAATTGTGTATTTGTTTGTTTGTTCACTTTAAATATTTTATTTACTTACTTGAGAGAGAAGAGAGCGAGCAAGTGAGAGAGAGAGAGAGAGAGAGAGAGCACAAGTGGAGGGGAGGAGCAGAGAGAGAAGCAGACTTTCCCCACTGAGTAGGGATGCAGGGCTCTTTCCCAGGACCCCTGGATCATGACCTAAGCCAAGGCAGACACTTAACCAACTAAGCCACCCAGGCAACTGACAAACCCTGTATTTGAAAAAAAGCTTCATTCTGCAGTTGGTGAATGTAAAGTTTTACAAATATCAGTTTTTTCATTAAAGCAGTAAAATGGTCGAAAATGATTTAAATTCTATATTTCTTTATTGTTGTGTGTGTGTGTGTGTGTGTGTGTGTGTGTGTGTGTAGGTATCCTAACAGTTATTTAAAATTTAAAATAGATGTAAACTTTCTAATGTGATTAAAGAATTGATGATTTATTCCTTAAATTTTATAATATGTTTTATTTCTTGGAAAAAATTTAAATTTACAGGAAAAATGTGAAGATACTAGTTTCCATAGACCCTATATCTGAATTATACTATTATTAATATATTTAGTATGATATACTCTTGAAATATATTGATACATTATTATTAACTAAAGTCATTTTTTCTTCAGATTTTCTTAGGCTTTACTTAGTCAACGCTCTTTTTGTGTTCAAGGATCACATGCAGGATATCACATTGCATTTAGTCCTCACAAGCTCTTCTGGCCCATGACACACACTCTCAGACTTCCCTTGTTTGTAATAACGTTGAGAATTTTGAAAAATATTGGTCAGGAATTTTGTAAAATGGTCATTAGTTTGGATTTGTTTTAGATATTTTTATATTTTATATATTTTATACATAATGTATTTATAAGTACATATGCATGTATATAAAATAATATACACATGTATATTATTCTAAAGATGTAAAATCTGAAAGTATACATTTCTTAGGGAGGAGACAAAACCCAGAAGAAACAAAAAAGTCTTCATGAAATTGGGTAGGAAATAGTCTCTTCCACAGAAGACAAAACCATGAAAGTAAAATGCCCTGGGAACCCACGTTGGACCCAGACTCCTCTGTCTGGGCTCTTTGGCCTGAAAGGCAGCATGTTTTTTTACTAGAATTTCAGTAGCTGGTGCCTCCTCTTCTGTGACTGCAGCTCCCCTCAGAGTGAAGCTGCATAGTACTAGATAGAGGAAGGCCTCATCCTGTGCTTATTGCCTACTTCGGATTTTATCTCATCCAAATCCTGCCTGCTTTGGTTTAGTGACTGGAGTCCTCTTGTGGTTGTTTAAACAAAATCTAAATGATTTTTTACCCCCACAATTTATAGTTACTTTTAGAATAGTATTTAGGGGATACCACTCAGATCAGATCCAATGCTGAGCTATGTCTCCTATCCCTTTCCAAAGAATATATCAATTTGGCATTTTGTACTGTTTAGGAAATTTACTTACATTTTGGTATTGTCAGAGGAATGAAATTACATCATTAATATTGGCTTTCCCCTATCTTGCCAGTAGTCTTACTGCCCTCCAAATCACTTAACCCTATTATATCACCATCCTCATTCCACACACATCATTGAAGTTTACTCTGGAGCTTCAGGCTCATGGCTCCTTTCAAGGAGAGTAGCTCCCAGGGCCAAATTTTTCTTAAAGTTTCAGATTTCACTGGCCACTGCATTTTCCGAGGCCTGTTACAAATGAGAAAACAAAATAAACCCTATCTGGATACAGATGATTCTCTAGGAATTGAAGATGTGTAACTTAATTAGGCAATGTCTTTCCTGGATTAAATTTAGAAAAGCTATTTATCTCATATAGGTATAACAAATTCTGCCCTTCTGCATTATTCAGTGACTCCAACTTTGCTGTAGACAGGTCTTGGGCATAATCTCCTCTATTTTCCCCTCTTTATATTATCCTCTTATCCAGAGGAGCATAATTTGCTTCTGAGGTATAATCTCATTTTTTTTATTAATCAGTTCAGTGATATCTATAGTTGTCTTAAATTTCCCATTCTTCTCAGGGAAAATAATACCAAATTGAACACTTTTCTTCCCTTTAGGATATACAATACACCCAGTCCTATTTCCCTGACAATAAGTAATTACAACTTTGTAACACTCAGTTTAGAATATCCAGGATGGTGAAATTATTTTGAAATATTTAACTATTCAGTTTATGATTTTATTTTCCAGGTCCTGTTCATGAAGTTTCAGATTCAAAATTTTTCCCTTAAGTCACAACCCACAACTTCCTTCCAGCTTATCTGCTTTCACATTCTTCTCTTATATATCTTCTGCTTTTATTATAGATCAACACAATCTTCTTTTTTTCTTAGTTTCTAGCCAGTCAAAATCTATTCTTTCCCTAGTGTATCTTCATTTCTAATTAACATGCTTACGATAGGTTCTGCCTAGAAACATGAAAATTTATAACTGAGAAATTTTCTTTTCTCATGGAGAAAACAACCAAAGGGCCCTGTGTCCACTTGATATATGATTGTTGATTTGAGTTAGTCAGAAGCAGTTCATGACATTTTAACATACTGTGCTCATGTGTTAAACTCTGATGTCACAATAAATGCTAGGTCAGTAATAGAGACCTTTGCATCAGGATGCTGAAATTTGCCTTCACTGAAACCTGAACTTTTCTGGACCACGCTTTTGTAAAATCATGTTGAGAGATATCTGGATCACATTATGATAATCATGCCAGCATTGCACTTTTCAACTGAATATGGAATGCCTGCTTGTATTCCTGTAGTTGCTACTCTTTAACAGCAAAACAATACAGTATAATGAATTTCAGTCCCAATTCACTGAAACACCAAATTATAATCAACTAAAATAATATAGAAAAATATAGCATTCTGAAAAAAAAGAATAGGTTTTAAACCACTGAGGAAGTGTTCAGACACAATTACTGAATGAATGCTATGACAACAAAGTTGGCATTTATCTCAGTTTGGCTACAGATCTCCCAACTATCTATAAAGAAATGTTAATGGCTGCCTTCTCTGGATTAGTATCAAAGAGTGTATTCAAGCATAATGAAAAAGCAATAATAATAATAATAATAAACCTTAAATTATAATCTAACTGAATAAAGATCGAAAAGGAGTAGATGATATAAATAATACCTACCAGAAAAACTTTCCATCAATGATAATCACTTATCTGAATTGTCTGCTTATTACTTACTAAATAAGATTAAGTTGAATGCCCAATAAGAAAATGAGAAATAATGTTCTCATAACATTTAAATCATTTAAACCAAACAGAACTTTGTCTTTTGAATTGTGAGTCTTACCATCATCGATCATTTCTCACACACCATTATGAGCTCTTAGAGTTTGTGCCATTAAGGTGATTTAAATTAGGGAGTCCTTCAGTGAGATAATATTTAAGCTATAACAAACTATGTGTTGTACTGTTTTTATACAAATACAAAGAAAAGTAAATTATGATACCAGTTTCTCATGGTTCTCTTAACTCCTCTGTGATGTCAGGAGATTCTTGCAAGTGATCTTCTTTTCTATGCTTCCCCTTAAATTATAATACTGTCTGGAATATATTAATTACTTCTTTTCTTTTCCCTCTTCTGTAATAATATCTCTACCAAATTTCATTCTCAAAAAAGGATTCAATTACTGCCAATGTATCTATCTTGCTTGAACACTCTTTTGGGAAACAAACTTCATTATTGATCGCCTCTAAGCTTTTTCACCTCTATGGATTGTAGATATCTCAAAATTACAAAGGCAACTTGACCTCATTTCCCCCCCCTCCCTATACAAGTTAAACTAGGTCCTTTTCCTCCCAGTTATCCCATTTTAGTGAAGGTCACCACCATTTGCTCAGTCACTCAGTTGTTAACCTGATACTTCCTCCCTTATATCCAATTAGTAAAAATTCTGTCACTTTTATCTCTTAAATATCTCTAAATTGTGTTTCTTTTTCCTATGTCCACCACCATTGTCTTGGTCCAGTTCTTTATCCTCTGTTACCTGCACTATTGCAATCGAAGGAAAACTGTAACTATGCCAGTTCATTCATTTATATACCAAATATTCATAAGTACCCATGCTGTTTCAGATTCTGAAGAAAGTCTGAGAATAAAATAAGGAAATGAACCCTGTACCTATTGTCAATACTGGAGTTTTCTATATGAAACTATTAACTAGGCTTTCCTGTCACATAATATAAGCCAGGCATATCATATTTAGGATCACTAATTACAATGATTTTACAAGATACGTGTGATTATTAAGTCCTTTTTAAGGGGAGATTAAATAATCTTCTCTGTTTCAAAGATAATATACAAACACTTTGTCTGCAGTGCTTTTTTGCTTTTCCACTAATCACTCAGGTTCAAATTCCAGTACTTTCCTATGACTTTGTACATTTGAATAGACCATCGAGCAGCCTGGAATACTTTCATTACATTGATCACCTGATGAAATCTGATGTGTTCTTCTAAGCTCAGCTTATGTTTTATGTGCTTTAACTAGCCTTTTATGATTGCACCAGGAAAATTTATACACATCCTTCTAAGCCTGCCCTAGCAGCCTGAGCTTATGCCTACAAAAAAAAAAAAAAAAAAAAGAAAAGAAAAAAGTGAATCACAGTGCATTGCAATTATGTTCTTATTTGTCTCTCTTTCAGTACTGTGAACTCCAGGAAGGCAGAGGGATATACTCATTTATCTGCCAGTGTGGAGTAGATATGTAGCAAATTATTTCAACAGAACCTGAGCCAAGAAAATTGTTCTAAAATGTACATGATATGCCTTTGGCCACTACATTGTGTCTTTCTGATCTCATTTCTTACCTCTCTTTCCTCAGCTCACTCAACCCAGCTACCTTGGTCTTCTTGCTCTTCTTCAAATGAATTCACTCCATTTATGGTCATCATACTGTCTTTTTTCACTGCCTCGAGTGCCTTTTCCCATTTGTTTGCATTTTTTCTTTTTATCACTCATTCAGATATGTTCACATGTCACTTTGTCAGAAAAACTTCTCTGAAGACCTTATATACTAGATCACACTCATGCTTAGATCACACTCCTTTTCCTGGAACTTATTATCATCTGGTATGGAGCATATTTTTTTTATTTTATTTTTTAAATTATTATTTGCCTTTACAAATAGAATATAAGCTCCATGAGGCAGGGACTTGGCTTTTTGGTGCACTGCTTATCTCCAAAGTCTAGAATAGAGTCTGGCACAAAGTAGACCCTCAATAATATTTGTTCAGGGAATGTTGAATAAACGTGTGATAGACAGTAAACAGACATCATACCATACACAATTTATATGGAGGGCTCCACTGCCTTCATCTGCTGGCATTATAGTGCTCCTTCATGTTTATCCAGCTTTTGCAGATATTCCAGTATTTGCTCTCCCGTATTTTTCCACCCATATGTGGCGATTCTCCTCGGAGAGGTAAGTACTCAGCTGTGACGTCCAGGAATTCTTTCCTACAAGACCAGATGTGTTCATTTTATCATGAGCTATGAGAACCCAGTTTTACTCAAGACTGTCTCAGTGGAAATTTCAGAGGAAGTGAAATATTAATAAAGATCACTGGAAGAGCTGAAAGAGGGTAAGTTGTACTTTTCCCTCATATTAACCGGATATCACACCAGAAGTAGTGATAAACACTAATTCAGAGAAAGGTGACAAGGGGGAAGATTGTTAGGCCATATGCTACCCTGTGGTTCTTGTTGATCTTCCTTAGAATATTCCTTCCTCAAAAATATTTATGATTCCAAAGCCCTTTAAGTACAAACATTCAGGGACCCAAAGCAGTGCTTTTCAAATCTGTATGTATGACTGGAGCTTTGTTTGTTTTTAATTAAAAACAAAACAAAATAAAAACCTTTACAGCTATAAATGCTATGAAATTTATAATTTGCAGTTCAAGACTGATACAGTCATATACAATCATTGTGGTTGGGTTTTTGTTGTTGTTGTTGTTACATTTGATTTGTTACATTTGTCTTATTTACTTCACTAGATTATAAATTCCAGAAGGGAAAAATTTGCAGCTCAACCTCCTTTGCCAGGTGCCTCATAGTTCAACAAATACAGTGACATTATACCTTGTGCATCTCCAGGAACCGCCAGGTGGTTCCTAATTCTACTTCTGGCATAAAAGAGTTGTCAGAAGAGTTTATAAATACAGCCTTGGGTTTACAATATTTTTTTAGCTCATGAAAAGGCCACACATTACTGTTTTTAAAGTAAATATTTATAGCAACACATTTGTTAGTTAATCCAGTTGCCATTCTCAGCAATTATATATAATTACCATTTAGTCCTATATCCTTTTCTCAGTTGGTTGTAACCAGATTCTGGTGATCCGTCATTTGTTTAAAATTATTTTTTGAGTTATATAATTATTCAGAGTGGACATAACTGCAAGTCACTTGGTCAGTTTCAAAGAATAGTTAGCCTTTCAGTGATCTTTCCAGGAAAACAAACCCTATTAGCCCTCAACAAATATTCTATGACACAAAGTTACCTTCCTTTTGAAGTGTCCCCTGTTGGATGCTTCTTCAGGTGCAGACCTGTAATAATTATAAGGAATGATCATTAACATATTTCTTCACATCTTAGACAATATTCTCAATTGATTCCTACAACAAAAATTGGTCATTAATAATAGATTGTTTTAGTGCTTTTTTAATTGGCTTTGTTGGAACAACTAAAGAGATAGGTTACTATTTGGCAATGCCATTTTATTCACACTCCTATTGTTAGCACTGTGTAGTTGAGATTTTTATTTGTTTGTTTTAAAATGCTGGTTGAGATAAAGGGAGGCTGACAGAGCTTCCTTGTGATAAAACAAATGAAACACATACATCCTCTAAAATGGATACAGTGCTGAAAGCAAAGATGAATAGCCCACATATATATCTCTATCTTAAATGTATATCATGGCACAATGCAGCACCATGATTGAGAGACTTCACTCAGGAGAGAGAAATGGCAGAGGCTGCAGTGAAAGTACTGGTCTATTGTTGGTGATAACTTCCCCTGGGAGTCAAGTAGAACTCACATGAGGGGGCTTTTCTCTAAAACATAGCACCTTCTCCTTGCAGCTAGAGCTGGAGAACATTGATCATGCTGAGTTGAAAAGCATTCACACTGGCTGCTTCCTTCTTGTTCTTGAAAGTGCTATTTGTTTTACTCCACAAGCAATGAATTCCCTTGACTTGATTTACAAGGAAAATGTGAGTGTCTAAAATTGTATGAGTACTAAAAAATAAAAGTAAAAAAATGAGTAAAACTAATGTCTTTTCCAATTTCAAAAGATCTTTTTACTTGGCATAAAAAAAGATGTCTCAGAACTCTATTTTGTTTGTCAAGAGTGGATGTGGTTTAAATGTTTCAAAACAGCTGTTTCCATCTTTAAAAAAAAAAGAGAGAGAGAGAGAGAGAGAGAGAGAGAGAAGCTTAATCATGGAGGCTTGATGCAACAGAATCACTCCTTGCCTCTTCCATGTTCACATGGACACCTGGGTACATTGGGATTAATGTTAGGACTAGGTTAAAAGTAACATATGTACAGGGACCGCTCTAACTTCCTGTTCACCACTACTAGGTTCCCTATGATGGATCTAGAAATTGACATTTTATGGAACCAGATTTATGGACACTTAGATAAGTCAGAAGATCTAGAAATATGCCTTGAATTTTCCAGAATTGCTGACCATTCTCTGTATGATATTGGATCATTCTTTGAACATCTTCTGTACCAAAATGACCATTTCTATCCAACTGAAATGAATATCATATTTTAAATATAGTGAAAATAGTATCACAAAAGATATCTCATTTGCAAATATCTTCTATTCTGTAGTTTGCCTTTTAGTTTTTATTGATTGTTTCCTTCACTGTGCAGAAGCTTTTTATCTTGATGAGGTCCCAATAATTTATTTTTGCTTTTGCTTCCCTTGCCTCAAGAGAAATATGTAGTAAGACGTTGCTACAGCTAATGTCAAAGAGGTCACTGCCTGTTTTTTTTTTTTCTTCAGGATTCTGATGACTTCCTGTCTCTCATTTAGATATTTCATCCATTTTGAATTTGTTTTTTGTGTATGATTTAAGAAAGTGATCCAGTTTCATTCTTTTACATGTTGCTGTCCAGTTTTCCCAACATTAGTTGTTGAAGAGACTTTTTTCCATTGGATATCCTTTCCTAGTTTATTAAAGATCAATAGACCATATAGTTGTAGGTCCATTTCTGGGTTATCTAATCTGTTCCATTGATCTATGTGTCTGTTTTTGTGCCAGTACCACACTATCTTGATTATCACAGCTTTGTAATATAATTTGAAGTCTAGAATTGTAATGACCCTACCTTTGCTTCTCTTTTTCAAGATTGCTTTACCAATTTGAGGTCTTTTGTATTATCCAAAACATATCAAAAACTCATAAAACTCAACACCCAAAAAACAAATAACCCAGTTAAAAAATGGGCAGAAGATATGAATAGACATGTTTCCAAAGAAAACATACAGATGTCTAAAAGAAACTGACACATGAAAAGATTTCTCAGTATCACTCATCATCAGGGAAATACACATCAAAACTACAATGAAATATCACCTCACACCAATCTAAATGGCTAAAATTAACAACACAGGAAACAACAGGTGTTGGCAAGGATGTGGATAAAGGGGAACCCTCTTACACTGTTGGTGAGAATGCAAACCAGTGCAGCCACTCTGGAAAAAACATATGGTGATTCTTTGAAAAGTTAAAAATAGAACTACTCTATACTATAATCCAGCAATTGCACTACAAGGTATTTACCCAAAGGGTACCAACTTGAAAGGATGCATGCACTTTGATGCTGATAGCATTATCAACAATAGCCAAATATGAAAAGAACCCAAACATTTATCAACTAATGAATGGATTAAAAAAAAAAAAGATGGCATGTATATATAATGGAATATTACTTAGCCATAAAAACGAATGAAATCTTGCCATTTGCAATGACATGGAGAGAGCTAGAGAGTATTATGCTAAGCAAAATAAGTGAATTAGAGAAAGACAAATGCCATAAGATTTCAGTCATGTGGAATTTATGAAATAAAACAAATGAACAAGGAGATAGGAAGAGAGGTAAAACAAGAAACACTCAACTATAGGGAATAAACTGACGGTTACTGGAGGGGAGCTGGGCAGGGGGTGGGTTAAATAGAGGAGGGGCCCCGCCCTCTGCACCGCCCCCTGGGAGCCGAATAACGCCCTTCCAATACCCAGCGCTGACCCCGGAGCAGAAGAGGAGCTTTCTGTCAAGGCTCACCACGTCGTGGCCCCAGGCAGGGGCATCCTGGCTGCAGAGGAGTCCGCAGGGAGCACCGCCAGGCAGCTGCAGTCCGCGGGCACTGAGGACGCAGGGCGAACCTGCTGACCCCACCGCGTCAACCCCCGCCTCGGGGGTGGCCTCCTCCTCCACGAGACACTGCACCAGGAGACCCACGATGGGCGTCCCTCCCCCCAAGTCATCAAACCCAAGGGTGCTGGTGCAGACATCAAGGTGGACAAGGTGTGGGACCCCTGGCAGGAGCAGGCGGTGGGACCCCCCCTCCCAAGGGCTGGGGTCTGTCTGAGCCCTGTGCCCAGCGCAGGAAGGACGTGGCTGGCTGCCACGTGGCACTGTGTGCTGGAAATTGGGGAACGCACCCCCTCAGCGCTTGCCATCCTGGAAGATGCCAACCTTCTAGCCCGTTAGCCAGCACCTGCCGGCAGAATGGCATCGTGCCCCTTGTGGAGCCTGAGATCCTCCCCGATGGGGACCACGACTTGAGGCACTGTCAGTGCGGAACCGAGGAGGTGCTGGCCGCGTCTACAAGGCCCCGAGTGACCGCCACATCTACCTGGAAGGCACTTTGCTGAAGCCCAACGTGGTAACCTCAGGCCACGCCTGCACCCATAAATATCCTCATGAGATTGCCATGGCAACTGTCACAGCACTGCGTGCACAGTGCCCCCCGCTGTTACTGGGATCACCTTCCTACCAGGGCCAGAGGGAGGAGGAGGCATCCATCAACCCCAATGCCATCAGCAAGTGCCCCCCGCTGAAGCCCTGGGCCCTGACCTTCTCCTACGGCCGAGCCCTACAGGCTTCTGCCCTGAAGGCCCGGGGTGGAAAGGAGGAGAACCTGCAGGCTGCCCAGGAGGGGTAGATCAAGCGAGCCCTGGCCACCAGCCTCGCCTGTCAAGGAGACTACACCCCAGTGGTCAGGCCGGGGCTGGAGCCAGCGAGTCCCTCTTCATCTCTATCTAACCCTGTCTACCAAGGCTGCCCCCTCAACACTCCAGCCCCCGCCCCCTCCCACACTTATTCTTGAAGAGAGAGCCTCACCTGGGGCTCCAGGCTGTCCTTTCCCATCACTTTGGCCTCCCACATGACATTGGTATGTGGTGGTGTCTGTATATGCTAACTCCCTTGCTCTTTCCAGCCCACTGCCAATAAACAACTATTTAAGGGGGAAAAAAATAATAAATAAATAAATAAACAAACAAACAAATAAATAAATAAATAGTGAAGGGTATTAAGATTGGTACTAGTTGTGAATAGTATATAAGTGATTAATCACTAAATTCTACATCTGAAGTTTTATTGTTGTTGCTGTTGGTCTAAGGTCTAAAAAATTGTCGACACCCAGAGTGAACTGTTGCCACTGGCCCACTACCCGAGTCCAGAGAGAACCCTAATAAACCACCTAATAAAGGATTGAGTTACCAAGCTTACTCTCGCTTTTTAAGTCTCAAACTTCCAGTTATCAAGGTCATTGCTTTTCACACTTTAATGTACATATAGATCATCTGTTATTAATATATAATTTCCAGTTTAGTTGACTGAGGTGGGAATAGTTCTGCATTTCTAACAAGCTTCCAGATGATGTTCCTGCTGTTAGTTGATGTACCACAGTTCTAGTAGCCAGTGTCTAGAAAACATTTAGTAGGACCATTAGTGAAAGAACCATTTAAATCTTTCAAAAAACAACGAAGGAAAACCTAGGTACTAATATCCTCACAGTTTCTTAACTTTTTAAGTGAAAATGTATACCATTACTAGTTTTTACAGACCAACATGTTAATCTAATATTTTGCATTAGATTGTACATTTTTTTCCAGCTTTATTGCGATATACTTGACAAATAACATTTTGTAAATTTAATGTATAAAACGTGATTTGATGTACATTTATATTGTCAAATGATCACCATGGTAAGACTAGTTAATATATTGCTAACATAGTTATGCTTTTTTTTTTTTTTTTTTTTTTTTTTTGGTAAAAACATTTAAGGTGTCTTAGCAAATTCTAAATATACAGTAGAGTATTGATAACCATAGTTGACTAGAGTTACCATGCTGTACTTAGGATACCCAGAACTTACTCATTTTATTACTAAAAGTATGTACCCTTTGACCAATATCTTTTCATTTTCCCCAACCCCAAACCTCCATTAACCACCAATATACTCAGTTTCTATGAGTTCAACTTCTTTAGATTCCATACTGACATTTTTAGGTTGTTCCCATGTCTTGGCTATTGTGAATAATCCTGCCGGTAATCATGGGAGTGAAGATATCTTCAAGATCCTGTTTCATTTCCTTCAGAGATATGACCAGAAGTGGGATTGCTGGGTTACATGGTAGTTATACTTACAGTTTTTTAAAGGGACTTCCACACTATTTTCTTTAGTGGCTAAATACAATTTACTTTTCTACTGCGGTGCACAAAAGTTTCCTTTTCTCCACATGTTCTCTCTTATCTTTTTGGTAATAGCCATTCTAAGAGGTATGAGGTGCCCAGACCAATGCCAAAGAGCTTTCCACCATGTTTTCTTCTAGGATTTCAAGTTTTACATTTAAGCCTTTAATCCATTTTAAGCTATTTTATTAGTGGTGCAAGATAGGGGTCCATTTTTTTTTAATGTAAACATGCAGTTCTAGCAGAATTTATTAAAGAGACTATCCTTTTCCCATTGAGTATTCTTAGGTACCTTGTCAAATATTAGTTTACTAGATATGTGTGGGTTTTTTTCTGCATTCTTAATTTGGTTTCATTGGAGTTTTTATAGGGATTGGATTAAATCTGTAGGTTGC
This sequence comes from Vulpes vulpes, assembly GCF_048418805.1. NCBI lineage: Eukaryota > Metazoa > Chordata > Mammalia > Carnivora > Canidae > Vulpes > Vulpes vulpes. The sequence goes on from NC_132780.1 coordinate 61,466,494, forward strand.
TTTGGATAAAATGAATTTTAACAATATTAAGTCTGCTGCTCCATGAGCAGACCTGAAGGTTATCTTTCTACTTATTTGTGTCTTCTTGAATTTCCTTTATAAATGTCTTAGAATTTTCAGTGTACAGGTCTTTTACTTCTTTAGGTAAATTTATTCCTAAATATTTTATGGTTTTTGATTCTATTGTAAATGGTATGCTTATTTTATTTTCAGATAGTTCACTATAAGTGTATAGAAACACAATTGACTTTTGTATGTTGATTCTGTATCCTGCCATTCGCTGAATTTATTGATTAGTTTTCAAAATTTTTTCTGCAGAGTCTTTAGGGTTGTATATGAGATGATGTCATCTCTAACAGAGGTAATTTTACTTCTTCCTTTCTAATTTGTAAGACATTTATGTCTTTTTCTTCCCTTGTGCTTCCAGGTGGAACCACCCTTGTGGTTCTAGGACTTCCAGTGAATAGCAGTGGTGAGAGTGAGCATGCTTCTCTTGTTTTTAGTCTTTGAGGAAAAGCTTTCAGTTTTTCATCATTAAGTATGATAGCTGTGGGTTTGTCACATAGGCATTTATTATGTGGAGGTGTATTCCTGCTATACCCAATTTATGGTGAGGTTTTATCATGAAAGGATGTTGAATTTTGTTAAATGCTTTTTCTACACCTATTAAGATTTTTCTTTCATTCATTTAATATATATATATATTCACACTGATTTATATGTTTATACACATATAAACATACACATCCATTTATATGTATATACACATTGATTTGTGTGTATTGAATCCCTCTTTAGTTCCAGGGACAAATCACACTTTTCTTTTTTTAAAGATTTATTTATTTATTCATGAGAGACACAGAGAAAGAGAGGCAGAGACACAGGCAGAGGGGGAAGCAGGCTCCTCGCAGGGAGCCTGATGTGGGACTCGATCCCAGGACCCCAGGATCACGCCCTGAGCCCAAGGCAGATGTTCAACCGCTGAGCCACCCAGGTGTCCAAGTGACACTTTTTCATGGCTTAAGATCATTTTAATTGAATGCAGGTGAATTTAATTGAATTCAGTTTGTTAGTATTTTGTTGAGAACTTTTACATCTATATTGTATTCATCAGAGATACTGGTCTATAATTTTATTTTTGTATAGTGTCCTAATTTGGTCTTGGTCTCAAATGAGATTTGAGTCTTCCCTGTTCTTTAGTATTTTGGAAAAGGTTGAAAAAGATTGGCATTTAGTCTTTAAAATGTTTGGTGGAATTCACCAGTGAAGCTGTCTGGTTCTGACCTTTTATTTGTTGGTAGGTATTTGATATTTGATTACTGATTCCATTTCCTTACAAGTATTAGTCTATTCAGATTTTCTATTTCTTCATGGTTCAGTCTTGGTATCTCATAGAAGATCATGGTAGAAGCATCATCATGCTTCCAGGAATTTAGCCATTTCTTCTAGGCTATCTAATTTGTTGGTGCATATTTTTCATGGTAATTTCTTATGACCCTTTGTATTTCTGTGGTATCATTTATAATGTCTCCTCTTTCACTTCTAATTTTATTTTAATCTTTTTTATGTCTTAGTAAGTCTAGCTAAAAATTTGTCAATGAAAAGAAAATCAAACTTAAGAACATTGCCAAAATAAAAGAAACTATATTAGTGCTATTAAAAGAATAACACTGTATTAAAAATGCAACTCTCAACAAGTAACATTTGCAACAAGCAATAAATGTTTCTATAACACATTAAGAAAGCATTTTAAGTATTCTTTAGGATTTAAAAAGTTATTTATATAGCAGAAAATATACAAAAGTAAAATTTGAAGTCGTTTATAATCTTTTAATCTGTCAGAATATGTAAGCCATGCTTGCTTCTTTTTTGCACCTTAGTTCTTTGTGTGCCACACAGAAAAAAAGTGACACTTGGGCTCCACATTTTACATAAGGATGTATTACTTACAAAATAGAAGATGCTAATTGCTTCAGGATGTTAATAAGAAGAATGTAAATGTAGATTATTGATATAATTAATTGATGATATATCTATTTACAATCAATTTAGGTTAGGTTCATTTACTCTTCTAGTCAATCAATTTTTTCACAGTGATGAAGGATATGCTTTATGCTAGCCATTGCATTATATGTATGGGGATAAATATAAATTAATGATTATTTATCCAAAGAACTAGATGATAAAATATAGACAGGAAACATATAATACAGTAATAATGGTAGTAGTAACTAACATTAAACCTGGGCTGCCGGTAGAACATGTAGTAATGGTACCTATCAAAGTGCAGCATCAAGGAAGACTTCTCTGACTTGAAAATTATAGGATTTAATTCAAACAGTAAATAAAGATGAGGTACAGGAGAATGATGACTAGAGTATTTCAGGCTGAGCAAGTAACATGTATAAAAGCAGTAAAGTATGTGAGGATAGGATAGTGCATTAAAGTGTAGGGTAGAGGAGCACTTTGATGAGTATGAAGCTGGAGACAGGCAGGGGCAATTTTAATGGTCTAAATGTCATCTTAAGAGTCTTAAGCTTTCTACTGAAAATAATAGAGAATGTTGGTGACGTTAGTGTGGATTGAGGGGTGTATGAGATTACCTATGGGGACATCAGGAAGCTCTGTAAGAAATTAAACAAATGATGGTTATAGACTGAACTAAAGCCATGCAGATCACCATGCAGATTAAGAGCAATACTGACTTTGAAAGTCAGTGAAATGACAGATTTTGAGGATTGAATGTGGAAAGGAAGGGAGAGGAAGTGTATAGGATTATTTTTGCCTGCAAATATCAAAGAGATACAATTAACAGTTTCTAAAGGAAATAAAAATTTCTTTTTCTCATACAAGGTACCCTGGAATAAAGATCGGAGAACTCAACCATGCTGTTACAGTTCCATTTTTCTCTGCCCTTCTGCTTCACAATCCTTGATGTGTTTCCTTTTTGCACTTACATGTGGCCTCGTAGTCATGATGTACTACTATAGTCTAGGCTACATATCACCTTTCAGGCAAGAGAAAGGGAGAAAGGCAAATTCTTGTATATCTTATTGGTTAGAACTATGTCACAAATAAACAAATATTAAAAGGAGGGCTGGGAAATCAAGCATTTTTAAAGCTGATGTAGCCTTTAGAGTAGAGACAGGTAAGAGAGAAGAGAATTGGGTAAGTGAGGGGATTCACCAACCTACAGTATCTCTCCCAGAGACGTACAAGAAAGTGGATAATCATTGATTGGAATCCTTGAATAGGTGAGAAGGGACATGTGAAAGACAGGCAGAATAATTAGTTTTAATGTAGAATATGTCCTCCACTGACATAGATGATAGATATGTGTGTAGAAGATGGTAGATACGTGTGCAGACACAGTCTAAACAATTAAGGAAACCTAACAATACACTATAATATTTAACTACATTGATTATCTACAGTATTTTATTAACTATTAGTAGCATCAATGACTTTAAAAAAATTAACTGCAGTGATTATCCCTAGTTCCATTTTTGTCTTTATCTCTTTCCCTATATATATATATATATATATATATTTATTATATAATTATATATATTTATTATATAATTATATATATAATATATATTATATATAATTATTATATAATTATTATAATTATTATTATATTATTATATAATTATATATAATTATTATATAATTATATATATAATATATATTTATAATTATATATATAATATATATATTTATTATATATATATTTATTATATATATAAAATATATAAAATATATTAATATTATATATATTATATTATATAAAACTGTATTACATTAGTGTACTATGCTAAGAGCAGCACCTTTAATATATATATATATTTATTATATAATTATATATATATAATATATATATTTATTATATAATTATATATATTTATATATATATTTATATATATATAATTTATATATATATATATATATTAAAGGTGCTGCTCTTAGCATAGTACGCTAATGTAATACAGTTTTTCTTCACTTCATTACACATGTATAGATAATCCCTTCTAATAAATAGCATTCAATTTACATAAAATCACCTGCATGCAAATTGTTGCATAAAGCATATAAAATGAATTTAGAGATCTGGGAAATTTTTGCATTATGTAAAGAAAACAAAGTAACAAAAGAGTATACAAGCTGAAAAGAATGTGAACTACGTCCCCTGGTGATGTGTACCATGGTGGCTCTGAGCACAATACACACAGTGGCTCTTCACGGGAATAAGGTCCTTGCTTTTAATTTGAAGAATTTCTGTTTTCTTGATTCAGCTCAAGCCATTTGTAATATTTTTGTTATTCTCTTTATTATTACATGATATTTAGAACTGGAAAGGAAAGTTTAGTAATCTGTTTAAACACATAAGAGAAACCATAGTAATGCTAAAAAGATGTTTGTGGTTAGCCATGAGTTATTCTAAAGATTTAGAACTCATGACAGTTTTTGTAATATAAAAGTGTGTAGTGATATTGCTAATGCAAATAGATTTAGGGAAGGCATATTTCCGAAGTGTGCAACTTTGGAAATTAGGAGATTCTATTTGGGAGCACAAAGGAACTTTGAAAATTTCAAAAACCTGAAAATGAACTTGACATAATCTCTGCATAATGGATTTACCTAAGGTCAATAAAATTGAGGTCATTTTTATTGACCTTACATAAACAGATATCTTCAAAGAAGAAATAAAAAAATACACAATTAGGGGTTGAGAGCATAATAAGGGGCAATAAATTGAAAACAGTATAAAGAAATTAAAGTTAATAAAATAATTATTATCCCATTTTTATATTATTGTTTTTAATATTCCTAGTCTGCCATATACTATGAGGAGTAAGTGGATATCACTCAATCTCCTTATAAATATTACATTTATCTTCATAAATCATAAGTTTTATTTGGTTATAGTTTTGAAGCTGTTACAAAGTTCATGAGCAATTCCCATTTTACATCATTTATTCATTTAACAGAAGTTTTTTAGGTCTGTTTTGGATTAAGATTCTTGGAAAACAGACTCTGATATGGAACTTTTTGTGCAGAACGTTTTTGAAGAGTTATCTCAGGTTCAGTATTTGTTGAGGAATGAAAGAAGTGAGATTGGCAGATGAAGTTTGGCGGGGGTGTAGTTAAGATAGGGTTGGCTGATCCCAGAGTTATGGACTGTGATAGCCTTGTAGTGTTGATCCGAATTGAGGTGAAAGAGTAGGATCTTTACATCCTCACCTTGACTAGTCACTGGTCTGGATGCACCAGGGAAGAAGCATGACCTTCGTAGACTAAGTGGCTCTTCAGCTGAGAGCTGGTTATGTTGAGGAAATCAGCTATGCTGCTAACACTCCTAGCATCTGGGGGATGAGGACCTCGTCTGGGATTCAGTTCTAGAATCTGGGGGCTACACCACAGTGTTTATTACAAGAACCATGTTTGTGACAGAAACACTTTTAGGTACTTGGGATAGTCCGTGTAAGCATAATAAGGGGCAATAAAAAAAAGTATAAGAAAAGGGACATAGATTCTTGCCTTTAGATTGCATTTTTATACGCTTTTCAATTTCTTTAATATAGATTCCCCTAATTTGGTGCAATCTATCTTGAATATTGTTTTGTGTATTAACATCACAGCTTGCTTCCTCAGTTAATTTATTATATTTGTAGAATATACTTCTTCTGTTCTTCTATTTTTATGTTCTGGGTTATTTTATTTGAGGCCAGCTTTTAGAAAAACAACATGATAAGATTTATTTCAAGTGAGAATATTCTGTACAGGGTTACCTCATATTTTAATTTATATTTTTTGTTACGTGGGATCTTATTAAGCTTTATTTTCTGCTTTTTTTTCTTTTATTTCTTCCTGTTTTATATATTTACTTGTGTTTATTATCTGTAGGAGACAGAATTTCTGTAGTCCTAATAGAATAGTCCTAATTTTATTTGTGACTGTCATTGAGTTTAAAAAATCCTTTTTAAATTTACATTTTTTAAAAGACAGATAAAATCTAATAAGTGATTGATGATAATCTCATGCCTTTATCTTTTCCCTCTCTCTTCTAGTCTTTGATAAATCAGTATCTCTTG